>NC_089771.1:22467883-22470383 GCF_040412425.1 Macrobrachium rosenbergii | reverse complement strand
ATTATTATTATTATTATTATTATTATTATTATTATTAATTCTTGAGGCATTAGACTGTAATGAAGGGGAAGTGGTAATTATTTGGCAGGTGGTTGCTAATGCTCATTATGGTTATGCCTTTGTACTCGGAATTAATTAGATTATTATTATTATTATTATTATTATTATTATTATTATTATTATTATTATTATTATTATTGAAAGGAAGTAGACCCTCTTTCATGCATGTTTTGTTGAAAAGGGTAGCAACGTTGTGCAAATTGATTTTACATTGAGTCTTTTCAGGAAAAGCGAAATATAAGATAAATTGAAAAAACTCTATAAAATCAGTTCGCACAACACAGCCATCCTTTTCAACAAAACATTATTATATTATTATTATTATTATTATTTATTGAGGCATCAGAGCAAGGAGGGATATTCGATGGTTATATATTCTTTGTTGCCTGATTTGAAAGAACTAAATGCAACAAGGTAAAGTATTGCTTTCATTGATGAAATAATTGGAGAGGTTGTTAACACTGGAGCTGACATATCTTTGATGCCTTTGGTCCCCTAGCTGCAACCCCTCTCGTTCCTTTTAATGCACCTCCTTTCGTATTCTCTTTCCTCCACCTTGCTGTCCACCCTCTCAGAACAATTGATTCATAGTGCAACTGCGAGGTTTCCTCCTGTTACACCTTTCAAATCTTTTACTGTCAATTTCCGTTTCAGGTTTGAATAACCTCATAGGTCCCAGTGCTTGTGGCCTTTGGTCTAAATTCTGTATTCAGTTCAGACATATATTTAAGGGGATGAGAACAAGTATAGCCTCTGCAAAGGCTCCTATACTCGTTATCATTTGTTGAGGCGAGGATTATGTCTACTGCTGTACGTGGTTCACGTAAGATTTATAAACACATGATAAACTCTTGTCCGTTTATATTCTGGTTACATAATTTTCTGCTCTCTCTCTCTCTCTCTCTCTCTCTCTCTCTCTCTCTCTCTCTCTCTCTCTCTCTCTCTCTCTCTCTCTCTTCATATGAAGATAAAAGGCCCATAAAAACACTATTTATACGTTGCAACCATATATGTCAGACACTACTTCTGCGTCACTGTTCACTGGTATTTTACCAGTGAACAGAGACACAGAAGAAGTGTCTGAAATACACGGTTGCAACGTATAAATAGTGTTTTTATGGGCCTTTATCTTCACAGTGAGAGAGAGAGGAGAGAGAGAGAGAGAGAGAGAGAGAGAGAGAGAGAAAGAGAGCATCAAAATTATGTAACCAGAATATAAACGTACAAGAGTTTATCATGTGTTTATAAACGTTACGTGAACCACTTAAATAATGGTTTTATGGGCCTTTTATCTTCATATTATACTGTTGGATTACAGTAAAAGACATTCATATCCTTATATATTGTATTTGTGAAACGGCGATAATGTGTGAAAAGAAATCCATGTTTAAATTGCATTCGTCGAACCCGAGGCCAGCCTCTATCGCCATTGCTCTTATAACACTGCAGAACATCGTTATGTTTCAGGCAACTCTTTTCGACCCTTTCCTAAATTATCGTATTTTTTGCGATATGGAATGGAATATAGAATAGCCTATAGCCCAAAGGCCAAGCACTGGGACCTATGAGGTCATTCAGCGCTGAAAGGGAAATTGAGAGTGAGAATGGAAGGGCTTGAAAGGTGTAACAGGAGGAAAACCTCACAGTTTCACTATCAAACAAGTGTTAGGAGAGGGTGGATAGCAAGTTGGAGGAGAGAATATGAATGGAGGTACAGTAAAAGGAATGAAAGGGGTCGCAGCCAGGGGCCGAAGGGGCGCTGCAAAGAACCTTAAGTAATGCCTACAATTTTTGCCGAAAAGGTGCACTAGTATGAGAAATAAATGAAATGTCAGAATGAGGATAAGTGAGTGTTATGAATAGAGATAGAGTGGCAGATGTGACTCATAACTGTTGAGAGGTTTTTTTATTATTTTATAAATCATGATTGGATGATTGAGGAGGTGACTCAGTCATTCACTCCATTGTCTCTTGGGTCTCACTGTGACCTATTGCCTTTCGAACCAGACTCCTCCCTCTGTGTAGCTGTTTTGTTGCTTTATTATTATTATTATTATTATTATTATTATTATTATTATTATTATTATTATTATTATTATTCAATAGATGAAACCTTATATGGAACAATATGCCATTGGAACAAGCTCACCAAAGTAGCCATTGACTTGAAATTCAAGCTTCCAAAGAATATGGTGTTCATTAGGAAGAACTAAGAGGAATTAAGGGAAATAAAGAAAGAAGAAATCTAACTTATTAAAAAAGAAAAAAAATAATAAATAGATAAAAATGTATAAATATGCAAGAAGAACAGTATTAGGGCAGTAATGCACTGCATTCTCAATACTCAGTTCATTTAGACACTGAGGTTGTCTTTTTATCTTATCTTAGATCTACCAGCTGGTGTTCCTTCCATCTTTACCAATGCAGTATATGTCCTTTC
>NC_089771.1:22350383-22462883 GCF_040412425.1 Macrobrachium rosenbergii | reverse complement strand
GTTAAAACTTCTTAATTTTTTATGTTGTTTTAATGTAATATATATATATATATATATATATATATATGTGTGTGTGTGTGTGTGCATATATATGCATTACATATATATATATATATATATATATATATATATATATATATATATATATATGTGTGTGTGTGTGCATATATATGCATTACATATACTATATATATATATTTCCTATATATATATATATATATATATATATATATATATATATATATATATATATATATATATATATATATATATATATATATATGTGTATGTGTGTGTGTGTGTGTATGTGTGAGTTTTTTCCTGTTTTGCTTCTGAGCAACTTTTTTTAGACGTAGTAAATTCTTAACGGTCACCAAAATAGACAAGTCACTCGCCGCCTCCCCCTGACGAGAACAAATTCCAGCTCACTGGAAAGGAGATGTTTTCCCTCTTTACCATAACTAGAATGGAAATGAGCGCTGGTCCCTCACGCGGTTTGTGGAGATTTCTTTAAAGGGACGATGGTAAAATACCTTAGTCACTTCTTAACCTATGTTGACGTTTGAAAGATGATCCGCAAGTGCTTAATTATTATTATCTGAGAGTTGACATTTCGCAATTGGCAAGAATTGCATGTAGGCTGTGGTCAGTGAAAATAGGAAAGGAATTATCTTTGACGAACTGCTTGCTGGAACCCGGGCCTGTTGTCTCCCTTACCCTCCCTATTCCCTACCTACCCCGCCCCCACCCGGGGCGGACAAACAGGTTTGCAGGAGGAGGGTGGATGTCTCCCTTACCTTACTGATCCCCTACCTACCCCGCCCCCCACCCAAGCCGGACAAACAGGTCTGCAGGAGGAGGGTGGATGTCTCCCCTACCCTCCCATTCTCCCTACCTGCCCCCACCCAGGGCAGACAAAATGGTTTGCATGGGCTGGGTGGCTGTGTCATGTCTCCCCTACTGTCACCCGGGAGAGGACAAACAAGATCAGATCCTCTTGGGATTTTATTATTGTAGAGATGTAAATTGAAAAATATTGCACGGCAAGGACCAGGGCCAGTAGCTCCTACTCCACTGTTGCACAGTTTATCCCTCTTGTTTGTTACATTTCTCGGAGAAAGTGCTCTTTGGATGCTTGATGTCTCGATATCCTTTCTAAGCAACACTACAGCCCCAGCACCAAGATCATTGCTATCCTCTGCTAATCCGAATTCCCTCTTGGAATAAGGTGCCTTGGGAACAGGTTTCAGACTGGTGGATTTCCTGAGCGGAGCTAATGTCTTATGGCATCGAGTAGACCAGATGTATTTTCCATTCATTTTGAGAAGATCAGTGGGCCAGTGCCATGATTGACTAGTTCTCACAGAATTTCCTGTGGTATCCACTCGTACCAGGAAAACAACGTATGGGAGACTACTATGTTGTTTTGTGGAACTGCCGTATGCTCTCAGCTTTTGCATGCAGATGCAACTAATCCTTGACCCTTGTTGTCCCAGATAGATGACTGTGTCATGCCCAAAATCACTCCTGATTGGTTGTCAATTTGGCTTATTTATATATATATGTGTGTCTTAGTTTATATATATATATATATATATATATATATATATATATATATATATATATATATATATATATATATATATATATATATATATATATATATATATATAGTGATGTGATAATTATTGATTAGATATGTAATCTTCCCATTTTTTTGAAGAATCACATCATGTCACGTTTAGATGTTAATTTCTACCCTAAGAGTGTCCTGTCCTGGTGTAGAAATTTTTATTTAGACTTTATATTTCTCGTTGATGTGACTATCTGCTGTGATATGCTCACTCGCCTGTTCTGGTGATTTCAAGCGCTTGTAGGTTGTGCTTGAGCAAAAATACTTAAATCATTCACGTCCGCTGGGAGCCTCCCCAATTCCCAGTTCACATTTCATTGATCTAAAAACATAGTTACACAAGTTTATGTTCCTTCAAGGGAGTTCTCTCTCTCTCTCTCTCTCTCTCTCTCTCTCTCTCTCTCTCTCTCTCTCTCTCTCTCGCTGCCCCCGGATGTGAGAGAGATTAGGCAGGTAATGGCCACATGTCCTCTCCTTTCACTCCGGCGGCTATGTAGAGGGTTAAGGTTGAGAGGGGATGGATGGCTGCGGTGTTGTGTGAAAAGGACTTATGTCTTCGGAAAAGGAAGCTGAGCCCGCCGGTATGAGACAGAAGGTGAGGCGGACATCTGCCAGCTTACAAAGGTGATCTCATAACTGCTTAGATGTTTGAAGGCTAGTTATTCGGTTTTTAGGTTTCTGTAAAAGAAGGCTATAGGTCTCTCCGTCCGCACTTTTTCTCTTCGCCCTCAGATCTTAAAAACTGCTGAGGCTAGAGGGCTGCAAATTGGTATGTTGATCATCCACCCTCCAATCATCAAACATACTAATTGTTCCGACACGATATACAAACCTTGGGTCCTTTACGTTAGGAATTACTTTCATCGTAGCTGAAGTAATTCCCAATGTAAAGGACCTCAGGTTTGTATAGTTAGGAAAAATGCGATTTACTTTAAAAAATTGATATTGCAGCCCTCTAGTCTCGTTACTTTTTATTTTACATAAGGTTTAAAGTTAGCCATAATCGTGAGTTTGGCACCGCTGTAGGTGCCAACAACACAGGCCACCACCGGGCCTTGGCTGAAAGTTTCATCGGCCGCGGCTGAGAGTTTCATACAGCATTATACACTGTACAAATAACTCGATTGCGCCGAAGAAACTTCAGCGCATTATTTATTTGCTCTCTTTTCGACTACCGACATGAATTGTGTTACATATTGTAATTATATAATTTTTTTAGATTAGATAGATTTTTATTGTTGTATATAGATATTACTGTTATTTAGATTGGACATTATTTATCAACAGAAATACACTTAAAATTCTGAACAGGAAATTCTTGGAAAACAAGAATATTTTAGCACTAAAGTTTGAAGGTTAAAGTGTTACGTAAAGGAATACTGCTTTTAACAGTTCGAGGATGATTTCAGGCGGTGGGAAGTCTTCATTAAACTTGATATTAATTACCCTGTTAACCCTCCCACGTAGGGGCAGGGTCCCGTCAGTGCACCTCACGGGGTGCACTGTAGGCATTTCTAAAGGTTCTTTGCAGCGTCCCTTTGGCCCCTACCTGCAACCCCTTTCATTTCCTTTTACTGTGCCTCCGTTCATATTCTCTTTCTTCCATCTTGCTATCCACCCTCTCCTAACATTTGATTCATAGTGCAACTGCGAAGTTATCCTCCTGTTACACCTTTCTAACCTTCTTTCTGCCATGTTCCGTCTCAGCGCTGAATGACGTCATAGGTCCTAGTGTTTGACCTTTAGCCTAAATTCTATATTCTATTCGATTCTATTCAGTTCCACTTGTGGAAGCCGGTTTGTAGGTTCTTTTAGTAGGCGTCGCATTAAAATGACGCTGTATGAAGTAACGACCTTCATACGAAAATATGTATTTCATAATGACTGTCGTGTGAATTGAATAGAGCTATTTTTAACGGTTGTTATTAAATATGATAACCGTGAGTCGTATTTCGAATATATATATATATATATATATATATATATATATATATATATATATATATATATGTATATGTATGTATGTATGTATATATATATATATAATCCGACTCACATCAGGATCGAACCCAGGTCTTTCATTTGAAAGGCAAGGGCGCTCGCTGCCCACTATACGCCACACAAGTCAGCGCCCTTGCCTTTCAGATGAAAGACCTGGGTTCGATCCTGATGTGAGTCAGAAATTTATTTCTGTTCCGCGCGTGATTGTGTGTTGATTATCTCTCTCTCTCTCTCTCTCTCTCTCTCTATATATATATATATATATATATATATATATATATATATATATATATATATATATATATATATATATATATGATCATAATATCCGTGATTCCTACTTAGAAATATATATATATATATATATATATATATATATATATATATATATATATATATATATATATATATATATATATATATATATATATATATATATATATATATATATATATACATATACATACACACATATACATATACATGTGTGTTTGTGTTTCAGAAAAGATCGGTACAGCACGAGACTAAAGTAAGTCTTTACTGCGTCCCCGCTAAAAGCCTCTTAGCCTTTATTTGAGGTAAAGTGAAACGAGCGTTGATGATCCCGGTTTCTCCAGCGACCCTCACCTTTTCCCAGACCTTCGCAGATTTTATGACATTTTATGACACCGTACCTGCACAGTGCCAGTGACATTAAATATAAATACATTGTGAACTTGAGAGTAGAAAATAAGTATCCTTGGAGGGTGAGGTAGAGGCATTATAGATCTTGACCCACCCCCATTTCTTTGTCTATTCTTGTCTTTCGATTGAGTCATTAGACCTGAAGTGGAGATAAGTTTCCTTGGAGGGAGAGAAAGAGGTATATATTATAGATCTTGAACCACCCAACCCCGTTTCTCTGTGTATTCTTGTCTTTGGTTTGAGTAATTAGACCTGAAGTGGAAAAGGTTTTGCACGAGTTAGGTGGAATAGTGAGTTCAGTGGCTTGACGGGTGTTCAGAAAAGGCAGGAAGTTGAAATTTGTCAAAGTAGTGAAAGTGGGAATTAGCCGGTGTTGTGGGTGACCGGTTTAAGAAAAGATGAGAAGACCCTCTCGGCAAAGAGTTACAAGACTGGGCTGCCAATATAAATGAAGCAAAGGCCCTTTTGATCAAATCGAGTGCACGACTTTGTGGTAAAGAAGGGCGGTACCTAATTTTTGACCAAGTGACGAGGACTGATTTTGAGTCACTGAATGAATGACAGCGTGTGCACAAAGGGTGAAATAACATTGGCTGGAGCAAGGATTCAGTTTGAGTCTTTCAAGTAATTAGGGACGATGATATCCGGCGTAGGTTCCCTTGAGTGAAAGGTGAAAACAGCCGAATCAAACGTTGGGTAGGCTGAATGAAGTTTTGAAATCAGATAGACTGAGATTGTATTCAAGAGTATGATTACACTTGCAGTAAGTCTGTTATAATCTGTATTACTGTACAGGCATGACTGAAAGATTGTCAGTTTCTAGATAAGCTTTCAGAAGAATATTAGCAGTCAAATGGAAGGAGAGTTGAGAGTAACACCTTATGAGAACCAATGAAAGGGGGATGGAGATGGCTTGGACACCTTCTTCGCTCTACCCCTTTTGAGGCAAAATTTTGGAAAGTGGGGCGGGGGGAAATGACATTCTGCATATGGTGAAAGGGTGCATGGGCCAAAAAAGGTTGAGAACAACTAGGGGAATGGAACATACCTGGATGAGAATTATAAGTATGGGAGTTGGAGATTTGTAGAAGATGAAGCTCAGAGGTTTTCACTGAAGGAGATTTGTAGAAGATGAAGCTCAGGAGTTTTCACAGAAGGAAATTTGTAGAAGATGAAGCTCAGGAGTTTTCACAGAAGGAGATTTGTAGATGAAGCTCAGGAGTTTTCGCAAAAGGAAATTTGTAGAAGATGAAGCTCAGGAGTTTTCACAGAAGCCCTTTTGTCGCTTGGCGTGATAAAAACACACTATGCTTATTCAATTTTTCATGGTTGTTCTCGATATTATATTACGAGCTTGATGGTGCGCGCTACACTGCGCTGGAACCCGGCGCTGCCTGTCATGTCTCTCCTACCCTCCTGGTCCCATACCTACCCTGCCCCATCTGGGGAGGACAAACGGGTTTGCAAGAGGAGGGTGGATGTGTCATGTCACCCCTACCCTCCTGAACCCCTTACCTACCCCGCCCCCACATGGGGCGGACAAACAGGTTTGCAGGAGAAGGGTGGATGTGTCATGTCTCCCCTACTCTCTCGATCCCCTACCTATCCCGCCCCCACCCGGGGCGGTCAAACAAGAAAGATTCACTCTGATTTTGTTATTATAGATTGTTATTGTTACATGATGATGCCGTTTGAGTTGGTAATTGTTTGTGAACATGTCAGCATCAATTTTCCAAGAAGAAAGCTTGTGTTATCATGTACATTGCCTGCAGAATTTCGGTATTGATCTCTCCCGGACTTTCTAACTTTATCTTGAACTACATCGATGCTTTGTAGTATATTAATTTATTTGCATAATTATGTTAGGTTTCTATTGATTTATTTTTGTATTATATTAGGTTCCTAGTAATTTATCTGCATAATTATGTTAGGTTCCCTTTGATTTATTTATTTATTTGCATAATTATGTTAGGTTCCTATTGATTTATTTGCATAATTGTGTTAGGTTCCTGAGAATTTTTTAAAGGTACGAACATTTCTTGACGCAGAACATTTAGTTAACCCTGACTTTAATCAGTATTGAATCCTTGCACATGTAACACACGGCGCATTGCCTAATATTCATGGACTTTTTTAACATTTCCAAAGCAGGAGCAAGTTTCATTTCCAGACTTCTGGAACCACACGAAGACCCTAACATTTATTGGAAGGAAAGGGAGGGAGGGAGGGAGGAAGGAAGGAAGGAAGGAAGGAAGGAGGCAAGAGCAGGAGAAAGAGACTGAAATAAGTGTGAGGAAGAGGAAGTGGCAATGCCTCAACCGCATCGTCTTTGCAGACTTCAGCTTTGGCCGGAAAAAAATATCCAGCCGTGTTCAGATGTCGCTTCCGAATGATCAGCCGTGAAAATTTAATGATTTCGTCTGGAGTGCTGAGAGTGACCATATCCTTTCTCAGGTTGGAATGAGGAGTTTCTCTCTCTCTCTCTCTCTCTCTCTCTCTCTCTCTCTCTCTCTCTCTCTCTCTCTCTCTCTCTCTCGGTGTACTGACAGTAACCGGCAATTTGAATATGTTACAGTAAGATTGTGAAACCAGGGATTTCACTGCATCCCTGAAATTTTCTGGGAATTCGTGAAATCACCAATTCACTTAGGGACAATTGATCCCTGATGGGGTAGTACTAAACACGGCAAAACACATTTGATCCCCGAGGGGCTAGTACTAAACACGGCAAAACAGTGTAGATGAATCACTGTTTCGCTGTGATTAGTACTAGCCCACTCCGAATCTGCTGTTCCCTAAGTGCATTTGATCTGTGGTTGATCCCCGAGGGGTTAGTACTAAACACGGCGAAACACATTTGATTCCCGAGAGGCTAGTACTAAACACGGCGAAACAGTGTAGATGAATCACTGTTTAGCTGTGTTTAGTACTAGTCCCTCGGAGATCAAATGTTCCTAGGTGCATTTGATCACATTTGATCCCCCGAGGGGCTAGTACTAAACACAGCGAAACACATTTGATTCCCGTGGGGCTAGTACTAAACAATGCGAAACAGTGTAGATGAGTCACTGATTCGCCGTGTTTAGTACTAGCCTTTCGGGAATCAAATGTTCTTAAGTGAATTGGTGATATCACGAATTCCCTGAAAATTCAGGGTTTTCTTGAAATCCCTGATTTCACAGTCTTACTATAACATTCCCCAAAAGTACCATTCATTATTTCTGCGACCATGTCCTGCGCACGTTCAGGTAGTCTTCTCCTCAGCGTCATTAAAGTTCAGTAACCGCCGCCATCGCATTACTTATCGATCAGGTTTTGTGGGAGCAGAGTGGAGGTATTGTGCAGCGGAAGAATGCTTCGTTTCCCAGCGTGCTGTTACATCGGTGCAGCACGTGCGGATACTATTATGCTCTTTGCGTTTGCGTGTACGCTCTCACGTTTCTGTCTGTTTGCTCGCGTTTGTCTAGTATTGGCAACTTGGTGGAGGTTTGCTGGCGTGTTTGTATAAGCGTCGTGCATTTCCATGGTTTTACTGATTTTCGAAATGGTGCTTGGATTGTAGTGTTGATTGTATTGATACAAATTTGATTTGTATATGCATTGCTGATTTTCTAAGTGTTGCGTGGATTGTACTGTTGGTTGTATTGATACAAAATTGATTTGTATATGCGTCACGGTTTTGTGAACTTTCGAAATGTTGCGTGGATTGTTGTGTTGATTGTGTTGATACAAATTTGATTTGTAACGTATATGCGTCGTGGCGTTTCCATGGTTTTACTGATTTTCGAAATGTTGCGTGCATTGCATTGTTGGTTGTATTGATACTAATTTTGTTTGTATATGCTTCGTAACATTTCCGTGGTTTTACTAATTTTCGAAATGTTGCGTGCATTGTGATGTTGATTGTATTGATACAAATTTGATTTGTATATGCGTCGTGTCATTTCCATGGTTTTACTGATTTTCGAAATGGTGCGTGTATTGTAGTGTTGATTGTTTGGATACAAATTTTTGCTAGCGAGTGACGTGTGTAGGTATGCTTATTTTAATACGTGTGCTTGTGTTAGTACACACTTTTGTGGGTTTGTTCACGTGTCCAGTTGGGGTTGTCGACTGATGGCAACTGGTGGGGTTCCAGGTGTCATATCCACAAAATAAAGTCGACACCAACCTTTTTTAATAGGCCCTGTGGTGGTCTTTGATGAAAACTGACTATTGGAAACGCAGTAATAGTAAAAATAGTAGTGTTTTCATTGAGATTCTTTGGAAAGTAATTACCACAATGATAAGCCGTGAGAAATGGTCCACATTGCTTTAGTAAACCGTTTTACAAAACCAAATTCCTTTTGTATTCTGCGGCGGGAATAAAATGTCATTTGTCGAACTGAACTGAATATAGAATTTAGGCCAAAGGTCAAGCACTGGGACCAATGAGGTCATTCAGCGCTGAAACGGAAATTGACAGTAAAAGTTTAAGTTGTAAGGAAACATGGTTGCACTATGAATCAACTGTTAGGAGATGGTTGAGGAAAGTAAGATGGAAGAAAGAGTATTTGAAAGGAAGTACAGAATCTTCGTATACACAGAGTTGAAATGATCTTTATCAAGAATAAAATCACGTGGGAAACGGTCCCCATACTTTCTTGTTATAACTTTTGTGAGGTCATATTTCCAAGAATTAAACATTTAAGTTGGTATTTATCGTCAATTTCTTGATGTGTTTGTAATAATATTTTACTTCCACTTTTCCAGTGATCCCCGTAGTGGTGGGCGCCCTGTGAACCGCCACCCCACCGACGCCGCTTCTCGTCTCCTGAATCTGGCCGCCCTGCTTCACCACATCAAGAACTTTTATCAGGTCAGTTCATGGTAGTTTATATGATACGAGCTTGATGGCGCGCTCTACGCTGCGCGGGGCAGGAGGGTGGATGTGTCATGTCTCCCCTACTCTCCCGATCCCCTACTTACCCCGCCCCACCCGGGGCGGACAAACAGGTTTGCAGGAGTGGGGTGAATGTGTCGTGTCTCCCCTACCCTCTCGATCCCCTACCTACTCCGCCCCTACCCGGGGCGGATAAACAGGTTTGCAGGAGGAGGGTGGATGTGCCATGTCTCCCCTACCCTCCCGATCCCCTACTTACCCCGCCCCCACCCGGGGCGGCCAAACACGTTTGCAGGAGGAGGGTGGAAGTGCCATGTCTCCCCTACCCTCCCGATCCCCTACCTACCCCGCCCCTACCCGGGGCGGACAAACACGTTTGCAGGAGGAGGGTGAATGTGTCATGTCTCCCCTACCCTCCCGATCCCCTACCTACCCCGCCCCCACCCGGAGGGCAAAAACAAGATCCACTCGGACTTTATTATTTTAGATAAAACATTACTTAATGGCCCTTCTATCATCGTTATTGATAAGACTTCCCTTGATTTACTTGTTTGTTCTAGTGACTGGATGAGTGCATAATGTGATTTTTACATGCTTTTTCATTTTTCTTTTTTGATTTTTCATCCTTTTCACAAAGCATTTTCTCTACACAATTTTTGTTTTGGTTTTTGTTTTTGGAGTGTATGGAGGCCTGCCATTTTGCGCCCTGTACATGAAATGAAAAGTAGGAATAAAGAAAAAGTAAGGAATAAAGAGAGAGAGAGAGAAAGGTGAAGTCTATCCAGTTAAGAAATTTCTGCTCTGAGTTTGTAGTTTTTGTCTTCCCTGTAGGTTTAATCGTTCTCTCGTTTTGTCTGTATTTCTCTGGGATCTGATGTTTCCGTCCTCGCGCCTTCATTTCTTTTGCTTTTTGCCCATATCTCCGTTTGTATTTTTTCCTCCTTCTCACACTTTTCGTTCTGGCTCCTACCATTGCCTCAGTGTTGGTGACTGTTGCGTTTACATACGTTTGAATTTGTTTATAAAAAAAAGTTTTTTTCTTTTCCATTATTTATAATTTTATATTGTGGAAGCTGCTGTATGATGCCTTAGAAAGTTATCATTGTACTCGGACAATCTAAATACCTAACAGAATACTGTTTTTAGCTTTCAGCTTTTTCAGTTATGGTAAGATATTTCCATGGGAGCCAGTTATGTAATGTTTTCTTTGTTGATGTTGATTTTATTAAACAACCCTTTAAAAACTTAAAATTTTCCTCGTCATTGGGTAGCTCCGAAAACATTAGCCACGGGGCGGACAAGCCGGTTTACAGAGCGTTGGATGGCAGTGCATTGTCTCCCCTACTGTCACCCGGGGGAAGACAAACAAGAAAAATCCACTCGGATTTTGTTGTAGATTGGTCAGAATCTTTCAGAAATAGTTTCATGGTCATACCAAGATTCATACCCGTATAGGAATGCAGATCGACCACCATTTCAGTCTTATTTGATTTCCAAAGCATCATATTTGATGGGAATTTGTATTTGATTTTTTTTTTCCGTTGCCTAATCTTTTATCGTTAAGCAAAGACAAAAGAATAGTTTTAGTTCTCAGAATTAGATAAAGTTTCTCTTCAAATATATTGGTTGAGTTTTGTACCCCCGTATCTAATAGGGAAGTTCATGAACAAAACCACTAAGGTTAACTGTTACTTTTATGACCACTAGAGAGTCGGAATAATTTTTGTTGCTTTAGTAATGAAAAAAGTCGTTATAAAGCGATTGTTCAGCGGAAGTAATTAGTAAGTAATCAGTGTATTTGGTAATTATCATGATAGCCTGTCATTAACATCACATCTCTTTGGAATATCTTGATGAAGTCATTTCGACACAAAGGATATTTTCATTACACTCCGCTGTTATTACCGAACTGGAAAACCCTAAGCAGGTGTGCGCGCCTTCATGCAAAAGCAAATTTGCAAAGCCGTGTCTTTATGCTTTGCGTAAAAGAGAAGTCCTTTCACGGACTGCTTCGAACTGGTTGTATACTCCGTTTCTGAAGCATTCTTTCTCAGAGAGGGAAAGAAATGCGTAGTGGCGTATCCAAGGTATTCTTCAGACCTTGAGCGTGTCTTTTCACTTGGCATAAGCGTTTAACCTGTCGCTTTAGAATTTAAAAAAAGATTAGCGGACGTTGTGGTTCAGTTTATTTCAGAGGACGAAGGAAAATCGTCGGTATTAGTTTCTTGTAAAAGAAAGTTATTGAGATGGCTATTTGTTTGTCCGTCCGCACTTTTTCTGTCCGCCCTCAGATCTTAAAAACTGCTGTGGCTAGAGGGCTGAAATTTGGTATGTTGATCATCCACCCTCTAATCATCAAACATAACAAATTGCAGCCCTCTACTGTCAATAGTTTTTTTTTTTATTTTATTTAAGGTAAAGTTAACCATGATCGTGCGTCAGGCAAGAAATGGCAGCCTGTAGCCTCAGTAGTTTTGATTTAAGGTTAAAGTTAGCCATGATCGTGCGTCAGGCAAGAAATTGCAGCCCTCTAGCCTCAGTAGTTTTGATTTGATTTATGGTAAAGTTAGCCATGATCGTGCGTCAGTTAGCTCTATAGGACAGGCCACCAACGGGTCGTGGCGGAAGCTTCATGGGCCGCGGCTCATACAGCATTATACGCTGTACATAAAACTCGATTTTTTAACTTGTTTGTAGGTGGGAATGAAGCAGAGCGTTCCCTGTTGCCTATTACAGTTAACTCTCGATTTGGTACGTTGGGTCCGGGTTGGCTTTTCCAGTCGAGATCATATCATGCTGCTGGTTTTTTCTCTCTGTGTTCAACTTTCTCTTACGGAACTTAATAACCGATACCGGATTTATTTTTTATTGCTTAATTTATACTCTTAATTTTTTCATTTGGGATTTCAGGATGATTGATTTCTTTGGGATGCTCCGATGTGGTTTTTAGAACTGCAGATCTATTTCTGCAGTCAGTTGCAAGAGCCCGTTTGTGTTCATCTTGTTGAAGCTTGACTTTGTTACCCAAATACTCAAGCAGTTTTTTAGTTTTCTGTAAAAGAAAACTTTTCAGATGGCTATTTGTCTGTCCGTCCGCACATTTCTGTCCGCCCTCAGATCTTAAAAACCACTGAAGCTAGAGGGCTGCAAATTGGTATGTTGATCATCCACCTTCCAATAATCAGACATCCCAAATTTCAGTCTTCTAGCCTCTGTGGTTTTTTATTTGATTTAAGGTTAAAGTTAGCCATGATCGTGCGTCTGGCATCATCACAGTTGGTATTAGCATAAACTACTTAAGGTCCAGCAAAGGTTTATCATTACTCTCTTCAGTATTCCCCCAGAAAATTTTTGTTGTGCACAACGTCAGTTGAACTAAACTGTATCGCTGCCTCGTACTGGTTCGCAGTGTAATTGTGTCCCTTTAGCGGAACGGTATATATTCAATATTTATTCCCCACACCGTTGGACTGTGGAACAGCCTCCCAGAGGATGTCGTGCAGTTAGAACTTCAGAAGTTCAAGCGAAAATGCAATGCATTACTACCCTAATCCTCTTCCCCTTGCATTTTAATACATTTTTATCCGTTTATTAATTTATTTTTTTCTTTTTTCATAAGTGGGATCTCTTCTTTCTGTATTTCCCTTTACCTACTCGTACTTCTTCCTAATGAGCACCATATTCTTTGGAAGCTTGAATTTCAAGTCAATGTCCCTTGTGGTGGGCTTGTTTCAAATGAAAAGGTTTCATCTTTTGAATAATATTATAATAATAATATTCACCAGTGCGAAAGCTTACCTTTGTTAGGTTTTGTCGTGGTAGATGTATTTTGTTAACTGGTTTGGTTTGAAGTCATTTCAGTGTGGTGGTTGATGCAGAATTGATTTCATTTTTAAGGATTGGAGTTGTTTATGGGCTACAAGATGGAGGGAAGGGAACGGAGTTAAGCTAAGGCTAAACAAGTAAAAAATGCGCAATCAAGTTTTCTGTACAGCGTATAATGTGCTGTATGAAACTGTCAGCCACGGCCCATGAAACACTTAGCCGTTTCCCATGAAACTTTCACCCACGGCCCGGTGGTGGCCTGTGTTGTTGGCATCTTTATCGTTGCCAGATCATGGCTAACTTGACCTTAAATCAAATAAAAATTACTTAGGGTAGAGGGCTGCAATTTGGTATGTTTGATGATTGGAGGGTGGATGATCAACATGCCAATTTTGATCCCTCTAGCCTCCAGTAGTTTTAAGATCTGAGGGCGGACAGAAAAAAGTGCGAACAGACAGACAAATAACCATCTCAATAGTTTCTTTTACAGAAAACTAAAACTGGGTTCAGCTAGGGTTCTGAGGGGAGACTTTCCCTTTAATATTGTCTACAGTGCACCCGGTGATGTGCACTGACTTCGCTATCCCCGTACGAGTAAGCAGATGTTGAACGTTGTTCATACATAATAAATAAATTATATTTATGTGTACTTTGTATTTACTTTGCAGACGTTTGTGTTTGTATGTGTATGTAAACATTCCAACTATACTTCACGCACTCTCGCTTGATAAAGCTAGTCTTTTTGTCGGTAAAAGACTTGTGTGTGTGTGTTGAGAGAGAAGAGAGAGAGAGAGAGAGAGAGAGAGAGAGAGAGAGAGAGAGAGAGAGAGAGTAGCCGCTGGCTTCTGTAATTTCATCCACCTTCCAGCCGAATGAATTAAGATGTGTACACTGGGCACCCGTACATATTTGGGCATAACTTTGAGAGGTGTTAGATTAAAGAGACAACTTTACCAGAATTGCTGTTGGTTAAGCACTAGCATATTATTTTTAGAGGGTCACAGCTTAGGTTGAATTTATTTCTAAACTGTTTCGTTTCATTAGACATTAAATGAAAATTTATCCCCCTGGAGGAAGATGAAGATACTGAGTGTAGCCTAGAAATGGTTTTTGCGCTTATGTGAGTTTATTGGCGTCAAAGGGAAAATCCATTATTATTTTGTTCTCATTAGACGCCGTTTCCAGGTTCTCAGAAGACTTGAGGGATGAGACTGCTAGCTCCGTGCCCTTCCCTTGAGTCCACCGGGCGCTAGTTCCCACTCAGGTGGGTAACTTGATGTCGGCAAATGCAAGTTCAGTGCTCTGCCAACCATCTACAGCTTCCATATTATCATCTCCGTAAAGGGGGGGCGGGTTAGTGCCGTCAGTGCACCTCACTAGATGCACTGTAGGCATTACTTAAGGTTCTTTGTAGCGTGCCTTCGGCCCCTGGCTGCGACCCCTTTCATTCCTTTTGCTGTACCTCCGTTTGCATTCTCACTCTTCCATCTTACTTTCCACCCTCTCTAACAGTTGTTTCATAGTGCAACTGCGAGGTTTTCCTCCTGTCACACCTTTCAGACCGTTTCAGCGCTGAATGACCTCATAAGTCCCAGAGCTTGGTCATTGGCCTAAACCCTTTATTCTGTTCAATATATAGCTATTCTATTTTCGACAAGCTCTATATTTATACAACCCATTCTTAGTAAAACGAAAATTCAACATCGTGGTAAAAGAAAAGTTCAAGACTGTCTTCTCCCGTCCAGGCGGAGGGGACGCAGCTGCAAGCCGTGGCAACAAGAGAGAGAGAGAGAGAGAGAGGAGAGAGAGAGAGAGAGAGAGAGAGACTGAAAATCTGTTCGGAAATCCGAGATATCGCAGGAAGTGTTCGCAACAACAGTTCGGGTTCAAATGCTGAATATGGTATGAAGAAGCGGAGCTCGAACTCGGCACGACGCGCGTTGGGCCTGAATGTGGGATGAGTTTTGGGGTGGTTAATCGTTTGTCCTGAGCCTCAGCCATTCTCTTGTCTTTGCTTCTCTCTCTCTCTCTCTCTCTCTCTCTCTCTCTCTCTCTCTCTCTCTCTCTCTCCTTTTTTGGCGGGGTCTGGTGCCGGGATGTGTACAGGTGTGTTTCAGCTTCTGCAAATGTGCATTTAGGTTTGGCTGTTGCCATGTGGATTTTCAAGTTGAAGGAGGCATCGCATTGAATTCTCTCTCTCTCTCTCTCTCTCTCTCTCTCTCTCTCTCTCTCTCTCTCTCTCTCTCTCTCTCTCTCTCTCTATATATATATATATATATATATATATAAGTATGTAATATATATATATATATATATATATATATATATGTATATATAATATATGTGTAATAAAATATACGTATATATATCATATTTTATATATGTATATATATACTGTATATATAATTTATTAGTTAATTTTTTAATTGTGGCCTGTTAACTTCCAGATTTCTTTACATGCTTGGATACGCTTGTCACAACTAAACCTGAGGTCCAAATTGAAGAACCAAAAACACACACACACACACATATATACATGTGTGTGTTTGTGTGTATTTGTTTGTGTGTGTGTTTTTGTGTATACAAACCGAGGAAGAAAGAAATAGTACGACCTTATCTTGTATCCTCTAGGATACGAGATGTGGTCGCTCATCTTGCCCAGATGCGACGAAGGCCTCGCTTTCATTATGCACGTATGCAAAAACCTTCTGACCACGAGAGGAAGCTCAATATCGAGGAATGCTGAGCTTAATCCTATCTATATTTAGTGTCATCTTGTCAGGGTTTTTTTTTTTATTTCTGTAAAAGAAAATGATTGAGATGGCTATTTGTCTGTCCGTCCGCACTTACCTGTCCGCCCTCAGATCTTGAAAACTACTGGGGCTGGATGGCTGCAAATTGGTATGTTGATCATCCACCCTCCAATCATCAAACATACCAAATTGCAGCCCTCTAGCCTCAGTAGTTTTTATTTGATTTGAAGTTAGATTTTGCCATGATCTTGCGTCTGGCACCGCAACTACGCAGACCACCACGGCAGGCTGAGAGTTTCATACAGCATTATACGCTGTACAGAAAACTCTATTTCGTCCAAGAAGCTTGGCGCATTTTTAACTTGTTTTTTTTTTATAGTAAATCGTCAGGAAGGAAATCCGCAAATAACTCTCACCTAAGAAGGCTTGATGCATTGCCCACGTTGGGCGTGGCTTCGTTTCTCGTATCTGGCGTGGTAATTACACAGGCTTCCTTGCTGAGAGTGTGATTACGGAGGTGGAACTTTACCTTGGGCAGTTACGCACTCGCTTTCAAGTTCTTTATTTCACGGTATATGCACAGCACTATTTTAAGGTAATTTTAGCAAGATATGAAATATTAATCCCCCCTCCCCTCCGCTCTCTCTCATGAGTTTTCATTTTTCTGTAAAAGAAAACTATTGAGATGGCTATTTGTCTGTGCGTCCGCACTTTTTCTGTACGCCGTCAGATCTTAAAAACTATTGAGGCTAGAGGGCTGCAAATTGGCATGTTGATCATCCACCCTCCAATCATCAAGCATACCAAATTCCAGCCCTACAGCCTCAGTATTTTTTTTATTTGATTCAAGGTTAAAGTTAGCCATGACCGTACGTCTGGCACCGCTATAGGTGCCAATAACACAGGCGCCACCACCAGGCCGTGGCTGAAAGTTTCATGGGTCGCGGGTCATACAGCATTATATGTTGTACAGAAAACTGATTGCGCTGAAGAAACTTCGGCGCATTTTTTACTCGTTTCACGTTCTCTTCAGTAGGTCTGTATTTTGTCGTCGTTTTACAGCATAAACAGCACTTGGGAATTTTAATGCTGTATATGTCACCTTGACCTAACGAACCCTGATGACGAGTGTGGATAGAGACTGCCTTGCAGTTCATAAGAAGAATGTGTGAATGCGTGCCTGCTTGTTTGGTTACAGCGCCTGAAGTTACTTAGGGTTCTTTGCGGCGTGCCTTAGGCCCCCAGCTGCAACCCCTTTCATTCCTTTTTGCTGTACCTCCATTCATATTCTCTCTCCTCCATCTTACTTTCCACCCTCGTCTTACAATTATTTCATAGTGCGGCTGCGAGGTTTTCCTCCTGTTAAACCTTTGTAACCTCTTATTCTCAATTTTCCTTTTTCGCGCTGATTGACTTCATAAGCTTTTACTGTCAGTTTTCCTTTCAGCGCCGATTGACATCATAGGTCCCAGCGCTTGGCCTTCGGCCAAAATTATATATTCTATTCTGTACTCTACAGGTCAGCGCAGACATAATGAAATCGCCTCCCAGACAATGCCTTTATTAGAGAACGACTCCTGGAAGATAAAAACGGCAGGTGGGGTTCGGTCGCCCTGATACATACAAAGAGAGAAAGTTTGTGAACTTCCCCCACACCCTTCCCTTTCCCCTCCCCACCTCCCCTTTCACCCCCAAACGCCTTGCTTACTCCTCAGGGAGGGAGACAGTCCAGGGGCAAAGGAATTATCGAAAGGGGTGGGTTGAGAATGCCCTTGACCCGGCACTTGTGTGCGCGCGCAAGTGCTGTAGTTTTTCCGTAGTGAAATTGGTATTGTCATGCCATTTTAAATAGTAACATGGAGCCCACTAAGACGTCGCCTATTCTTGCTGATCCCACTCTCGTTTTCATTATAAGTAGGGAAAAAAGGTATATGTGGCTTACGCTTTGGTAAATGTCTGCAGGCTAAAGATTAAAGGGAAGTTTAAATAGGTTAAGATCTTCAGTAACGGCGTATCTCTCCACGACAGAGCTTGAATGCCCAAGGCCGGGAAATGATTGAAAATGTTTGCGAGTGTTTCTAGTGGGAGAAGGGAAGTCAGACTGATATGCATAGCTTTGATTATTTATTGCACCTGCATGACTGCAACTTCCCGTACGGGCTAGTGCCGTCAGTGCACCTCATGCGGTGCACTGTAGGCATTACTTGAGGCTCTTTGCAGCGTGCCTTCGGCCCCTATATAGCTGCAACCCCTTTCATGCCATTTACTGTACAGTACCTCCTTTCCACCTTCTAACAATTGATTCATAGTGCAGCTGTGAAGTTTTCCTCCTGCTAAACCTTTCAAACCTTATTACTATCAATTTCCGTTTCAGCGCCTGGCCTTTAGCCTAAATCTTATAATCTATCTATCTATGGCTACAACTAAGGTATGCAGAAGTAAATTTTACCGTTTATGCAAAGGTGAAAGCAACATACAAAAGGTTTACATTTTTTCCGAGACAATAAGATAAAAGAACGAACGAACATAGTCGCAAATGTCGAGGGAGTTCAGTAATCCGCAGGGAATTCCCAAGGGTGGGTTTGTTTGACCCCGGGAGGGTAACTGCTCAAGTCAGTGTCCGAGAGTGGAGATGTTCCTCGAATGAAGTAGTCGTCATTCTTATTGAACTGAATTGAATTGAATATAGAATTTTGGCCAAAGGTCAAGCACTGGGACCTACGAGGTCATTCAGCACTGAAACGGAAATTGACAGTGAAAGGTTTGAAAGGTATAACAGGAGAAAAACCTCACAGTTGCGCTATGAATCAATTGTTAGAAGAGGGTGGAAAGTAAGATGGAAGAAGAAAATTATGAAAAGGAGTACAGTAAAAGGAATGAAAAGGGGTTGCAGCTAGGAAAAACGAAAAAGGACGCTGCAAAGAACCTTAGATAATGCGTACAGTGCACCGCATGAGGTGCACTGACGGCTTACCCCCCTACGTGGTCGTCATTCTTATTAAAAAAAATATATGAAATATAATTATGTGCACAAGTGGTTTTTTCGTTTTGTATGTTCTCTTATGCTGACCAACTTTGGGGTTTTCTTGTGTTTGGAGATGTATAAGAATAAGCAGTGTTTAGATTATAAAACGAGGAAATATTTGTTCTGTTTGTATTTCCCTTTGCTTTCTCTTACTTCCTAATGAGCACCATATTCTTTAGAAGTTTTAATTTCAAGTTAGTGGCATATGTGGGCTCATTCCATATGAATAGGGGTTATCTTCTGAATAATAATAATAATAATAATAATAATAATAATAATAATAATAATAATAATAATAATAATAATAATAATCTCACGATTAAGAAAATGCATGGTTAATGTTACTTGAGTTAGACATAATTCAGTAAATGGCTTTATTAAGTAAATTAAACATAAATTTGTGCATAAAGAAATAAATATGGCTGTTCTTTGGGCACGTGGAGTCAGCGGATCCGCCACAGTACAAATAAAACAAACCGAATTTGGAATGTTTTTGCCTTATGACGTATTTAAATCTCTGACCAAGGAGACCAAATAATCTTATGTAAAAGGTGGCAAAAACCTTGTGTGTACCGAGTGTAGAGTGCGCTTTCACCTGGCGATAAACATTCTTGTATGAGTCACCGACTGAAAGTATGTACTTGATAGCGGACGACAGCCAGCCTCTTATGCAGGTGAGAAACCCTCAGCAACGTCAATGTGTAAATTTTTCTCTGATCAGCTGTTCGAGGTGGTAATAAGATGCTCACTCATCCAAGCGGATCGTTTGGTTTGTATTTTTGACGAAATTATACGATCTAGTGCAGTTTTCAGTCAGGGACGATTTACCTCCTAGGGGGGAATTTCAGAGTTTCAGGGAGAAATTGTGACCACAGGTTGGCAGGCTCAAATTGGCTCTAGGACCACACAAAACGCAGCGTGCATCGGTCCGCACTACTGAAAAGTCACGTGGGGCTTCCTCTCATCTAGCTTGTGTGTGTGTGTATTAGTATTTTGGTGCATATTATTTGGAATGCCTTTTTGAGGCAGACAATTTTGGAAAGGGCGAGTTGGGGAGGTGGGGGGAGAATGACATTCTGACATATGGTGAAAGGGTGCATGGGCCAAAAAAGGTTGGGAACCACTGATCTAGTGCTTGTCAAGGGTTGCTTATGTATTTTTGGTACGAAAGAGATCCGAGTTTATGTAAGTGTTTTTTTAACCATAATATTCCTTGACTTTTGCTCCAGCGCATTTGAAGTAGCCAGCGGGAGAATGCCTATTTCACTGATAACTTTGGAACTGTAATATATATATTTTTACTGTGTGTTAAAGCAAAATTTTTTCGTATAACTCTTGCTGCTGTAAGAAATTTGCATTTCCACACCTGCTAATTTGTCATTATAGAAATATCCGCAGAATTAATGGAATACTGGAACTTGGGAATTAAATATCGTAGTTGAGAATTTATGACAGTTTTTTTTTATGACTGAAAGGTTTCTTCAAAAGCTGAACTTTTTATGTATGAAATTATGAATTATGTTGGTCAGGTTTCCGCTTAAAATAAAGGGTCGGATATTTTTTTTTTTTTAGAAATATAAAAACTTATCCATAAGTTATCTTAAGCAAATTTTACGGGGAACTCAAAAGTTTCTGATGGAAAGTTACGTATTATTATTATTATTATTATTATTGTGTATTATTATTATTATTATTATTATTATTATTATTATTAAAATAAATGGCTGAATACTTTTTATTAGAAATATAAAACCGTAACTTATTATTTTGAGCAAATTTTACGGGAAACTCAAAAGTTTCTGATGGAAAGTGGCGCACTATTATTATTATTATTATTATTATTATTATTATTATTATTATTATTATTATTATTATTATTATGTATTATTATGATGATGTTTTTCCCAAATGTACCCTACTTATTAAGTCTTAGGTGAAGCACAACCGGACATCCAAAAGCGGTTGGTAGCAGTGAAAGTTTTCGAATCTCTCTCTCTCTCTCTCTCTCTCTCTCTCTCTCTCTCTCATCACGTGATGAAAGGCAAATCCGTCTCCTTTCGAATGGAGGAGGACTTTGTACCCGACGATATCTTGAATGCGACAGCTTTCTCGGGATGTCGGTCGGACACAAAGGGGACAAGGTGTCCTCTTTGGAAGTTCTCCGCGGCCTGACGGAAGAGGTGTCCCTTTAGCCAACACTGGGTATGGCTGTCTTTGTAGAAAACTGGAATTTTCTTTGTTATCGGTCTCTGCTCTTTTAGGATTAATTTCCCTAAGGAATTGTTGTTATCAGTTAATTATTATTATTATTATTATTATTATTATTATTATTATTATTATTATTATTATTCAGAAGATGAACCGTATTCCTATGGAACAAACCCACAGGGGGCCATTGACATGAAATTCAAGCTTCCAAAGAATATTATTATTATTATTATTATTATTATTTATTATTATTATTATTATTATTATTATTATTAATTATATTCAGAAGATGAACCTTATTCACATGGACCCAAGTAACAGGTGTTTGTAGGCAGGGTCTTAACCTCATTAGTGACGAGTAAGTTTTCTCATCAGCTTATTTGTACATGTACATTATATATATATATATATATATATATATATATATATATATATATATATATATATATATATATATATATATATTTAGACGATGTATGTATATAATATATATATATATTATATAATAATATGAGTTATTTAGATACACAACTGGTATATAATTGAAGGAAGAAATAGCACGAAGATATATAGTTTTGTAGAAGACCGTCCTTGGCAAGATTCACATCTGCCGCAAGTGACCCGCAAACGGTCGAGTTATTAACCTTCTTATTCCCAAGGTTATTGCAGTAACATCTGAATGTATATACAGAATTTCTCTTTAAGGCTTATCTAACTTTCTCTTGTAGAAGTGTTTACTTGTTTAGCCTAATCAGTTTTTAAATGGCCCTCCTTTAATAATGGGTGAAATTTAAGTTGATTCGATTTCTTGTAGGATATGAATATTCATGTGTTGTGCAGAGTAGTAATTTACAGGTAAAAAAAATGCCCATAAGTTTCTTAAGCGCAGTCGAGTTTTCTGTAATGCTGTATGAAACTCTCAGCCGCGGCCCATGGAACTCTCAGTCGCGGCCCATGAAACTTTCAGCCACGGCCAGGTGGTGGCTTGTGTTTTTAGTATCTGTCGTTGCCAGGCGCGCGATCATGGCTAAAACCTTAAATAAAATAAAAACTACTAGAGGCTAGACGGCTGCAATTTGGTATGTTTGATGATTGGAGGGTGGATGATCAACATACCAATTTGCGGTCCTCTAACCTCAGTAGTTTTTAATGTCTGAGGCGGACAGAAAAGAAGTGCGGACGGACACACAAATAGCCAGCTCAATAATTTTCTTTTATAGAAGATTAAAACTATCAGCGTCTTGGGTTTTTTAATGTTCGGCCACAAAATGTGGTGAGTTTTGCAGAAGAGGTCATTTGCCTATAATTTTAGTTCCGGGGGTGGGGTCAGTGCACCTCACGCATGGTGCACTGTAGGGATTACTTATATTTCTTTGCAGCGTTCCTTCGGCCCCTAGCTGCAACCTCTTCCATTCCTTTTACTGTACTTCCTTTCATATTCTTTCTTCCGCCTTACTTTCCACCCTCTTTAACAATTGCTTCATAGTGCAACTGCGAGGTTTTCCTCCTGTTACACCGTTGTAAGCTTTTACGCCGAATTTTCCTTTCAGTGGTAAATGACCTCGTATGTCCCAGCGCTTGGCCTTTGGCCTAAATTGTATATTCTGTATAGTCTTAATTTTAGGTGTATCCTGCATCTGTATTTCTGTTAAAGATTTGACAATCAGTATTTTGGCGAACCAAGATTTGTCCAGAAAGAAACGTGTACTTTGTAACTGGTTGATTGTATGCAAAAAAAAAGGTAGATCTGAAAAATTAATGAAAGCAGTGAAATGTCAACTCAAAGATGAAATATGAGTAAAGTTAGTTAACGGAAAAATTGATTTTAAAAACTCCGATTGATTGAATAGTGCATGTACTTATTTCGCCCGCTGAGAGAGAGAGAGAGAGAGTAGAGAGAGAGAGAGAGAGAGAGAGAGAGAGAGAAGAGGAGATATGATTGCTGGTTTTGTTTCAGGTTTTTTTATGACGTATCGTGGTTTCGAAAGATCACGCCGGGTCGTATTTTTGAGTTCTTTTCACGTGGTTTGTGATTTCCTGTTATATTAAAAAGCCTTTTTCCTTTCATCGGCCTTATGAAATTGCTACCGTTTAAAGTGCGAAAAAAAAAAATGCGCCGAAGTTTCTTAGGCGCAGTCGAGTTTTCTGTACAGCGTATAATGCTGTATGAAACTCTCAGCCCCGGCCTATGAAACTTTCAGCCACCGGCCCTGTGGTGGCCTGTGTTGTTGACATCTATAGTGGTGCCAGACGCACGATCGTGGCTAACTTTAACTCCTAAATAACTGCAATTTGGTATATTTGATGATTGGAGGGTAGATGATCAACATACCAATTTACAGTCCTCTAGCCTCAATAGTTTGTAAGATCTGAGGACGGACAGAATGAAGTGCAGATGGATAGACAAATAGCCACCTCGATAGTTTTCTTTAAAAAAAAAATTAAAAAAAAAATTAAAAAGAGGAATATGTTTCGGTGGACAATTTTTGAAATCATCCATGCATCCGGTTAGCTTTCCATTTTCATGAATTTAAACTCAACTGCGATTTTCTCATGTTTTCTGGCATCTGGGACAAAGCTTCCTTCCCTCAAATCCCCTGCAGAGGGTCTGCACATTTAAAGGCGGGTGTCCCATCCCGTTTGAAACACTCATTTTATTCATTTCTGCCTTTTCTCGTAAGGCGAATTGGGTTAGCTACATTATATGACCTTCTTTTCCCTAGTCTTCTGTAACAAATGACCTTGTTTTTGTGAGAAAATGTTGTAAATATTATATAGTGTTATAAATTTATAGGTTACTTTCATAGGGGCGTTTCTGTTGTTTAATTGTGATTGAGATGTTTTTGTTTTGACTGCCCCTTTGCTTATAAACTAATCATCTCATAATCTGGTTTGCACCTACTGTTAAAAAAAGTTCATTGTTTAACCATATCCTCCCAGAGGTTGTTGATGCCCCTTTTTTAGTTTTCTGTAAAAGAAAACTACTATATTAAGATAGCTATTTATCTGTCCAACCGCACTTTTTCTGGCCGCCCTCAGATCTTAAAAACTGCTGAGGTTAGAGGGCTGCAAATTGGTATGTTGATCATCCACCCTTCAATCATTAAGCATATCAAATTGCAACCCCCTAGCCTCAGTAGTTTTCAGTTTATTTAAGGTTAAAGTTAGCCATGATCGTCCGTCTGGCACCGCTATAGGTGCCAGCAATACAGACCACCACAGGGCTGTGGGTGAAAGTTTCATGGGCCGCTTCTAAGAGTTTGATGGGCCGTGGCTGAGAGTTTCATACAGCATTATACGCTGTACAGAAATTTTTACTTGTTTTTTTAAGACTTTTCGCTATCTCAGCCAGAAGGCTGATGGAAAAGAAGTGGAAAGCAAGAGATTGTTTTGGTCGTCATTTGGGAGAAATGATAAAGCAGTTCTCCAAAAGAGGAAAGGTTACAAATGTCTGGGAAAAATTCTCACGGCATGTCGTCAGTCGAGGGAAATCTCGGGGCAATTGCTTGACCAAGGCGTCCCGGGACACCTTAGGTAATCACGGGAGTAAGAGTGTTGCTGGGTTTCTCTTTGTCTTGCCAACTCAGAAGGCATTTTTATGTCTGTTTTCGGAAGTAAAGGAGGTAATGTGCTTTCAAGAACTTGTATAGTATTAAGGGTAGTAGAAACAGGACGACTGATTAAATCCAAATTATAAACAACTGTTTCCGTAATTCTCTCCCCTTGCAGTCCCGTAAGGGGGTAGTGCCATCATTGCAGCGTCCCTTCGGCCCCTAGCTGCAACCCCTTTCATTCCTTTTACTGTACCTCCATTCATATTATCTTTCTTCCATCTTGCTATCCACCCTCTCCTAACAATTTTCTCAAAGTGCAACTGCGAAGTTTTCCTCCTGTTACACCTTTCAAACCTACTTCCTCTCAGTGTCCTTTCCAGCGCTGAATGACTTAATAGGTCCCAGTGCTTGGCCTTTGGCCTAAACTCTGTATCTCATTCCGTTCCCCTTCCAGTCTCTCTCTCTCTCTCTCTCTCTCTCTCTCTCTCTCTCTCTCTCTCTCAAGAAGGCAGTTCTGAAAAGGCTCAAGTACCTTTTTGCAATTTCTCTCTCTCTCTCTCTCTCTCTCTCTCTCTCTCTCTCTCTCTCTCTCAAGAAGGCAGCTCTGAAAGGCCTCGCGTACCTTTTTTCAGTCGCTGCTTATCAAGACATTTCTCCGACCTTGAGCTGACACGTGGGAAATCTTCGTCGCTAATTGGCGGTCGGAGGGGCTGGAGGCAATGGGTGCAGTACTCTTTTCGCTTCATTTAACTTTATTTAACTACAGCCGAGATGCCTTGTGATTTGCAGGTCACGGATAATACATGCATACTTAAAATCTAAGGTCAGGTAAATTGAAAGTTCGAATTCTAGTGAGAACAGGTACTTATTCGTTTTCTGTAAAAGAAAACTATTGTGCCGGCTTTGTCTGTCCGTCCGCACTTTTTATGTCCGCCCTCAGATCTTAAAAACTACTGAGGCTAGAGGGCTGCCAATTGTTATGATGATCATCCACCCTCCAATCATCATACATACCAAATTGCAGCCGTCTAGCCTCCGTAGTTTTGATTTGATTTAAGGTTATAGTAAGCCATGATCGTGCGTCTTACACCGCTATAGGTACCAATAACACAGGCAACCACCGGGCCGAGGGTGAAAGTTTCATGGGATGCTTAATAAAATTAAAACACATTAATGGATGTGTTTTAATTGTAATAAACATCCCGTGAGTAGTTGGTGAAAGCATAAGTAGGAGAGAGAGAGAGAGAGAGAGAGAGAGAGAGAGAGAGAGAGAGAGAGAGAGTACTCTGACCACGTAATGATAGATTAGGGACTCGGCAGCACGGCCTGCTATTAACTGCCACCCGCTAAATTGGCTGCCTGTCCAATGAATGCCCGAAATAGCTTTATTGGTGGGCATCTGGTCTCGAGTTGCAATGTGTCTCTCTGTTTCTTATGGTAATCAAAACTTAGAGCACAGCTCTCTCTCTCTCTCTCTCTCTCTCTCTCTCTCTCTCTCTGTGGTGTTATGATGCAATTATGTCCTGCATAAAGCCACCCCACCCACGACATGGGTTAATTTGGCATCTGTAATTTTCCATTGTTTATTTTTTGGTGAAATTAATTTCCATTATTATATTTTTTCCTCTTTAATAAAAACGGAGCTCTCAAAATTAAGGCGTATTGGAGTTCGCATTAACATTTATGTATTCATTTATGGACTAAAAACATCTGTGTATTCATTTATGAACTAAAGACATCTGTATTCATTTATGGACTAAAAACATCTGTGTATTCATTTATGGACTAAAAACATCTGTGTATTCATTTCTGGCATAAAAACATCTGTGTATTCATTTATGGCATAAAAACATCTGTGTATTCATTTATGGACTAAAAACATATGTGTATTCATTTATGGACTTAAAACATCTGTGTATTCATTTATGGACTAAAAACATCTGTGTATTCATTTATGGACTAAAGGGAAAACTTACGAGACCCTTTAAGTAAGGTTAATAAGGCATAAAATGGGGAAAATTTAATGCTTGCGTGTTTGCGAGCCATTACAGACCTGAAACACGGATTCTGCTCATCGAAGGCTGAAAGAGAAAGGTGGGTAGCAGAGAGTAGCAGAGAGGGGATAAACAAGTTGGCCTGCTGGTGTAGTGGGCTATTTATTGTTTCTTAACCCAGCATGTTCAGATTTTGGGCGGGGCGGAAGCACTTACTTATAATTCCTTTTGGGTGTGATGTCCAGGGAATTTGAAATTGAAGTATTTATGGCTTGACATTTGAGAATAGAACAAAATTCATGCGTGAATGAGAGAAAAAAATTTACACACCATATATGCTATATATATATATATATATATATATATATATATATATATATATATATGTATGTATGTAAATTATACACACATACACACACACATATACACGTATAATCAGATATAGTGAGTATATATATATACAGTATATATATATATATTATATATACACGATTATACTGAGTTCAAAACTCAAAATTCGTGCTAATAGTCAAGCCTAATGCGTATAGCTGGAAATGGGAGCACTGCTTAACACGCAGCGTGATCAGTAATCGGAACTTGGCTGCTACGCTCTGTGGAGATGCGTCAAGTCTGTTGGGAAAGAGAGAGAGAGAGAGAGAGAGAGAGAGAGAGAGAGAGAGAGAGAGATCGTTCTAAATGACTCGTGTGTTTCATCACCGTTTTTACGATCTGTGAAGAGGAAAGACTGCAGGGAGAAAGGTTTTTCCACTCTAAACCCTTCGTTCGTAGCGGGATAGTGCCGTCAGTGGACCTCATGGGGTGCGCTGTAGGCTTTCCTGAAGGTTCTTTAGCTGCGTCCCTTCGGCCCCTAGCCACAACCCCTTCCGTTCCTTTTACTGTACCTCCTTTCATATGATCTCTCTTCCATCTTGCTGTCCACCCTCTCCTAACAATTGTTTCGCGGTGCAACTGCGTGGTATTTCTCTGGTTGCACCTTTCCAACCTACCTAATTTCAGTTTCATTTTCAGCGTTGAATGACCTCATAGGTCCCAGCGCTTGGTCGTTAGCGTAAACTCTGTAGTGGTGTGCTTTCCTTATTCTTTTTATTTCACTGCTACTATTACACAATTTTATTTTTTTGAATAATCCAGTATCTGTTCCAGTTGCTTGCCTCTTGACTAATCCCGTTACTACTGCGTGTGTGATTCGTCTTATCAGTGTGTTTTAGCCCTTTTTGGGAAACTAATACAGCCCTCACTTGCTTTAAATTGTACATGTTTGCTTCAACCATTGTTGTATTATGTGGCGATGTTAGAAGCAAACATGTACAATTTAAAACAGGTGAGGGTTATATTACCTGTTTTAAATTGTTGTGTTTGCTTCTGCCATCACCTGTATTATGTGGCGATGGTAGAAGCAAACATGTACAATTTAAAACAAGTGTGGGTTATATTTGGGTTATATTAGCTGTTTGAAATTGTACGTGTTTACTTCTGCCATCACCTGTACTATGTGGCGATGGTAGAGGTAAACATGTACTATAAACATGTACAATTTAAAGCAAGTGAGGGTTATGTCACCTGTTTGAAATTGTACGTGTTTGCTTCTGCCATCACCTGTATTATGTGGCAAAGGTAAAGTAAACATGTAAAGTTTGAAATGTTATATTAGCTTCACCTCTTTTAAATTGTACATGTTTGCTTCTGCAATTTAAAACAGGAGGGGGGGTTGTATTAGCGTCACCTGTTTTAAATTGTACGTGTTTGCTTCTACAATTTAAAACAAGTGAGGGTTAAATTGTACATGTTTGCTTCTACAATTGAAAAGAGGGGAGGGTTGAATTGTACACGTTTGCTCCTACCATCGCCACACAATAACGCACAGTAATTGACGGAACAACAGTTTGCTATGTTCATTTTGTGTTTACCGTCATTCTGGCCACATCCGAATGTAGCTGTGACAGCGAAACACACAGACGCCATTATTCCTTTATTCCTCACACCGTTGGACTTTGGAACAGCCTCGCAGAGGATGTCGTGCGATTGGAACTTCACAAGTTCAAGCGAAGATGCAGTGCGTTACTACCCTAATACCATTCGCCTTGCATTTTGATACATTTTGTCTATTTATCTGTTTACTAATAAATTTTTTTAATAAGTGGTTTCTCCTCTTTCTGTATTTCCCTTTACTTCCTCTTACTTCTTCCTAATGAACACCTTGATATTCTTTGGAAGTTTGAATTTCAAGTCAGTGGCCCCTTTTGGTGTCTTTGTTCCATATGAATAGGTTTCATCCACTGAATAATAATAATAATAATAATAATAATAATAATAATAATAATAATAATAAGTAGTAGTAGTAGTAATAATAGTAGTAGTAGTAGTAGTAGAAGGCCTCTCTCTGTGATCGCTTTCATTTTAGGCGACTTCGCTCATCCATAAAGTCGTTACGACCGTCACACAATATTGTCTTGTAACGTAGCAGTTTAACATAACTGTCTTCGGAGTTTATTTCGGTTCTGGACCCTAATGTTATACTCGAGTGTGAAGTTTATGCTGAGGAGAGAGATTTAGCCAGCTGTGGATTGGACCCGCACAAGTGGTTATCTTGCGGTTAGGCGGCTCTGCGGATCGCGTTACCTTCTGAATTTGACCTCCGGGGAAATGCAAGGGGAAAACTGTTGGTGCGGCGACTAGTAAGTACAGTGTATATATGTATATATATATATATATATATATATATATTTGTATATATATATAATACATGTGTGTGTGTATGTGTGTGTGTGTGCAGCCGATGAATCAAAGAAAACAGGGAACATGAAAGTGAATATAGCCCCCATAAATAAATGGGAACAAGCTAGGAAGGAAAGAGAAACGACACGAAGTGGTGATGAATAGCCTCGACACTGGTGCTCCCTTTACTTATTGCAGTATTTATATATATGTGTGTGTGTATATATATATATATATATATATATATATATATATATATATATATATATATATATATATAATATTGTGATATGTGTGTGTGTGAGGAGAGAGGAGAGATGTATTTTCATTGCCTTTTGCGTACTTGTGTGTCTCTCTCCTTGTTCTTAAATTTGATATTTTTCTTCAAGATAGGATATTTAGATTAGAATATAATTTTATCATATATTATTATATATTAAACAACTGTATAAAGTTGCCTAACGCTGTTGAACATCAGCATCTCAATCTTGCTTCTGTTTCCGCACAAAACCCCACCAGAACTGGATTGGCAAATGTAAAAGAATTCGAAGCGGTACCAGTATAATGCTCATATCCCTGTAATTAGTAGGGAGTGATGGCGGTGGGTGTAGGGTACTAGGGAGGGCAGGTGGAGCCACCCTTATTGAAAAGCTTAGACCCGCTCCCTCCCCCAAGTTCCCACTAACTTCCCGTGGAATGTAAAATCCGATACATATTTTGTGCGTCAGCGACAATCGATGGTTCCTTTCTGACCGTCGACTGGGAGAGAGTGAGTGACGCGTAACTGCACTAGCTAAACTGCTAAAGAAAGTGTCGTGTTTCTTTTCTTTTCTTTTCTGTACCTCCTTTCATATTCTCTTTCTTCCATCTTGCTTTCCTTAACCCTCTCCTAACAATTGATTCATGGTGCAACTGCGAGGTTTTTCTCCCGTTACACCTTTCAAACCTTTTTACCGTCAGTGTTCACTTCAGCGCTGAATGACTTCATGGGTCTCAGCGCTTGGCCGTACGCCGAAGTTGTATATAGTATTCTGTTCATCTTTAAATGGCATTTTATTTGGGTTTTACTAATGGCGGTGGTGTTGGCCGTTTTATTTGCATTAACTGTGAAAATGGGAAAGTGCCAATAATCTTGGGTTTTCTTCATTGATTCCTTTTTAATTTTCTGTAAAAGAAAACTATTGAAATGACTATTTTCTGTCCGTTCGAACTTTTTTCTGTCAGCACTTTGTCTGTCCGCCCTCAGGTCTTAAAAACTACGGAGGCTAGAGGGCTGCAAATTGGTATGCTGATCATCCACCCACCAATCATCAAACATACCAAATTGCAGCCCTGTAGCCTCAGTAGTTTTTATTTTATTGAAAGTTAAGGTTAGCCATGATCGTGCGTCTGGCACCGATATAGGTGCCAACAACACAGGCCGCCACTGGGCTGTGGGTAAAGTTTCATGGGCCGCGACTGAGAGTTTCATACGGCATTATACGCTGTACATAAAACTCGATTGCGCCGAAGAAACTTCGGCGCATTTTTTTACTTGTTTGAAGTAAATTCGAAGTTCGTTTTTTCTTTTGTATTCCTATTTTAAGTCCACTTTTTACCACGTTTTATCAAGTTTCGATTTTCACTTGTACCTCTTTTTGAACAATAATGTCAGTGCTTTCTGTGAAAGCTGTTGTTGGTGAAATTAAGAATTAGTTTGATTCTTTCCCAAAGATTTTCCCGCTTTTTTTTAGACAATTTAATATTTCTAAAAGAGGTATCGGACTGTGTATTTACTGGACGTTACCGTAAATTGAATCGGAATGCGCATGCGCTCTGCTTTCGGAAAATATTTTTAAAGGCTCTTACACTAAACCGCACAAATCCTTTAATATAGATTCACTCCGCCTCGGGAATAACTTACAAAGAAAAGGGAACTATATACGATAAGGTAAATCTGCACCGGCGGAGATTTCGAACTACGGCCTTTTGTGTTTGATAAAACGGTGACGGAAATAATTATACACCAAGCTATCAAGTTGACTTCGACTTTGCTTGTACACATTCATGTCGAATTTTAGAACCAGTACAAATAATGGTAAAACTTTTCTTTAGTTGCGTAGCCTGATTTTATGTCCCCGACCGAGACAGGTTACCTCCCTTTTCTCAGTGGGGAGGGGTCCCCTACTGACCCTCTCCCTGCCAGGTCAGGGCACGTCGCCCTATGTTAGGTTAGGTAAATGGAATCTGGTTAGGTCAGGACCTGGCGTTATAAAAGTTAAGTAGACCACTGACTGAACAGCTCCTAGTGCTACCTGGCAAGAACTTATTTTACGTTAAGGTTACCTAGCAACAAAACACATACAGCTTATTGTGGAATCCGAACCCATGCGAGATAATTTCTATCACCGGAAATAAATTCCTCTAATTCTTCATTGGCCGGCCGGAGACTCGAATTCGGGCCTAGCATAGTACTAGCCGACAACTCTACCGACTCGTCCAACGAGGAACTAAAGGTTATGTCTATGTATGAGAAACCTATCCCGGTCGACGACTGCTTGCGGGAATCAGGCCGCGCAACTAAAGTATAGTTTTACACAAATAATTATAAATGGCTTGCTGGTAGCCGACTGCATACGTCTTCTGGCGTCAAAGGAATGTCAACTTACTGGACGTTACTGTAAATTGAATTTGCGCATGCGCCCTGCTTTCGGAAAATAATTCAGTGTAAGAAAACCCTGATAAACATATTGGAAGTTTACTGGCCATCTACATTTTTCAGCACGAATAAATTACTAAAGTTTATTAGGTGGACAAATATAAAAATACAGTTATTATCTTCCTGAAAAACGAAGATTTGTCAAAAACAGACAATTCAGGATACCGCGATAGACTTTCGATCCCACTACTCAAGGTGTGTAGAAATGTAAAACTTGCAGTCAGTTCCACTTTTGCCTCTCAGTAGCAGAACCAAGGATGAAACACCTTTCAAGATGAAACCATCATAAAAAAAAAGCTCATCAGCATCACGTCTAAGGCTCATACACTTGGCCATAAGCCTGTATCTTGTAGGCAAACTCGCTCTTCCTGCCCCCTTTGTTCCGACATAACTTTAACCTCATCCATCCAATCCCGTAGGGGGGGCGGGGTTAGTGCCATCAGTGCACCTCACGCGGTGCTCTGTAGGCATTTTAAGGGTCTTTCTAGCGCCCTTTCGACCCCTAGTTGCAACCCCTTTCATTCCTTTTGCAGTACCTCCGTTCATATTCTTTCTTCCATCTGACTTTCCGCTCTTCTAACAATTGATTTACAGTGCAATTGCGAGGTTTTCCTCCTGTTACGCCGTGCAGTCATATTTACGTCAATTTCCTGAATGACCCCACGGGTCCCATAGCTTGGCCTTTGGCCTAAATTCAGTATTCTACTCATCCATCCAACACTGTCGCGGTATCCCTCTCTCCTTCCTCTAAAAGCTTCCAAACTACAAACACTTGTCAGCCAGCATAGCCTCTATTTAATTGCTCTGTTATCAAGCCACCTCACACCACACTACTCACGCCTATTTAGCCTACTCTGTTGACAGTATGATGTCATCTATATTTAAAGCTGTCCATTGCCGTCGCTTTAGAAGCTTCCAGTATTTAAAAATAAAAAAGAATTTCCCCGTTCATTTTCTAATGGTCTTATTCCCAAACGCCTCTTGCGTAACAGCTCTTGATTTCCGACTGGGGCGTCGAGTCGTATGGCGTATGGATCGGCTGTAATTCCCGTGAAGATTCCCCCTTCCTCGGTTGACGCAGGGTGTTGCGGGGATGGGGATTACGTCACTATATATGCTAATAGTTCTCTCTCTCTCTTATCTCTCTCTCTCTCTCTCTCTCTCTCTCTCTCTCAGCGTCAGGAATTCAGTCATCCGTTGTTTCTAGCCTCTGAATTAAAATGTGCCCCTCCTTATATCTACTCACTAAGTATTTACATCTCTCTCATCTCTCTCTCTCTCTCTCTCTCTCTCTCTCTCTCTCAATGTAAAGTATTCGGTCATCCGTTATATCTAGCCTCGAAATTAAAATGTTTGCCGCCTCTTCTCTACATACCAAATATTTGCTTTCTCTCTCTCTCTCTCTCTCTCTCTCTCTCTCTCTCTCTCTCTCTCTCTCTCTCTCTCTCTCTCTCTCGGTGATTGGATTGCTGCCTTGATGGTCATTCCCAGCGAGAAATCCATTAAAATATTCTCAGGTGGTTAAAATCTTCAGCACACACTTCCCCTTGGGGTGACGCATTGTAGAAAGAAATGGCGAATAACAACAGTTTCCGTAGTTGACTTACTTCTAGTATTCAGTTGTATTATGCTTCATCGAACAATTAGGAGACCATTAGACCTGCCTTGATTTGCAGGCCTCAGCAGAATGAAGTGTCAGTCAGGTGAACTAACATGGAGTGGAAGGAAATCCCACTCAAGGTAAATCTCTCTTGGGGGTGGGGGTGGGGAGTTAGTGCCGTCAGTGTACCTTATCCGGTGCACTGTAGGCATTACTTAAGGTTCTTTTGCAGGTCCGTAAACTTTTATCCTCAATCGCTGTGTAGAAGTTTCTCTAATATTCCCTAATCGAGTCATAAATTGTACCCAACTGTTCATGTTGATCATTTACTATTTTTTGTTAGGGATTATTATATTTAGTTGTCTGAAAAAATAGACCTTAATAGTTCTATAATAATAACGGAAGGGCAGCACCCTATGAAGTTACGACTTTTAAAGGAAAACAGACAGTTAAAATGCTGAAGAAATAGTAAGTCTGGCATCTTTATTACTTTATCTATTTTTCCTTGAAATTTTTCATTTTCTGCAAAAGAAAACTACTGAGATGACTATTTGTCTGTCCGTCCGCAATTTTTCTGTCCGCCCTCAGATCTTAAAAACTACAGAGTCTAGAGGGCTGCAAATTGATATGTTGATCATCCACCCTCCGATCATCAGACATACCAAATTGCAGCCCTCTAGCCTGAGTAGTTTTTATTTGATTTAAGGTTATAGTTAGCCATAATCGTGCGCCTGGCAACGTTATAGGGTATGCCACCACTGGGCCGTGGTTAAAATTTCATGGGCCGCGGCTCATACAGCATCACACCGAGAACACTGAAAGATAATCTATTTTCGGTGACCTTGATTACACGCTGTACAGGAAAATCGATTGTGCCGAAGAAACTTCGGTGCCTTTGTTGTTGTTTTCTATTATTCCTCTTCAAAACTAGGTCCCTCTGAGGAGAAGAAGAACAGTGGGAGTGATTCCGTCTGAGTGCGTCGTATAGGAGCTGCGGCCATTGTTTCGGGGTGTTGGTGTTCACAGGATTGGTGGTTCCATTGTTTGTTTGTTGCCGTCTTAAAGGGCCCTGGAGGGCTCCGCTCAAAGGGCGAAGCCGTTTGGGCGGAGAGGCGAAAGACGAAAAGGGGGCTATTGATTGTTGAGGGGTCCCTGAGCCTCCCTTTCAGGGGTTTTGGTCATGATCGATTTTGCGCTCTGTCAGACATCAGCGGCGTCTTTGACTAGGGAAGGAAAATACTAGAGTTTGAATCTTTCAGACCATTTTAAGTGATTTTGCAATTGTTTTTGCAATTTTTGCTGGCATTCTTGTAACAACTTGCCTGCTTTTTTATGTCAGTCTTCGTGATATCAACGGTTGGTTTCTGCAAAAGATATTTTTTTATGCAAGAGAGAGAGAGAGAGAGAGAAAAATATTTTTATGCATGAGGGAGGGAGAGAGAGAGAGAGAGAGAGGGAGGGAGGGCAAAAACATTTTTTATGCATGAGAAAGAGAGAGCAAATATATTTTTTATGCATGTACTGATGTATGTGTGTATGAGAGAGAGAGAGAGAGAGAGAGAGCAAAAATATTTATATATATGTATATCTGTGTGTGCTTAAGAGAGAGAGCGAGAGATCAAAATTATTTTTTATGCAGGAGAGAGAGAGAGATGGGGGGGGGGCAAAAGTATTTTTTTATGCGTGTGTATGTGAGAGAGCAAAAATATCTTTTATACATGAGAGAGAGAGAGAGAGAGAGAGAGGCGAGAGAGAGAGAGAGCGAGGCGAGCAGGCAGCGCCCTATTGTGTGAAGACTCTCATCTTCCATCGCTGCATTCTTCAAGATTTGGTTCTTTAATCACGTAGAAGGGTTAGATTTAAATGGCGCTTTTTTTTATTTCTTATTTTTTTTGCTGAGATGAAAGTCCCTTTCGCAGTTATGGGATAATGCAGGTTTCTTTATTCTGATGCCCTTTAAGTCATGCGGAGGATACTGATATCCACTGTAAACAAGTGAAAAATGCGCCGAAGTTTTCTGTACAGCGTATAATGCTGCATGAAATTCTCAGCCGCGGCCCATGAAACTCTCAGCCACGGCCCGGTGGTGGCCTATGTTGTTTGCACCTATAGCGGTGCTAGACTCAAGATCATGGCTAACCTTAACCTAAAATAAAATAAAAACTACCGAAGCAAGAGGGCTGCAATTGGGTATATTTGATGATTGGAGGGTGGATGATCAACATACCAATTTGCAGCCCTCTAGCCTCAGTAGTTTTTAAGATATGAGGGCGGACAGAAAAAGTGTGGACGGACAGACAAATAGCCAACTCAATAGTTTTCTTTTACAGAAAACTAAAACGAATAGTTGGATCTGTGATCATAAATTCCCATTTCGACCAACAACAGTAGTAAAACAAATGATCTTTTATCATCTTAACTGTCATTTTTATTTAATGTTAATATTTTTCCTCTACTTTCCCATCATCTTTATTCTGTCTTGTATAACTTTGCTGAATTGATTTTTATGAAGATAATGCCGCTATAAAGTAAGAAGGACAATTGTAATAACCTTGGCACTTCTTCAGTGGACAGTATTTGTTGTCATGCATTCTCTTAGGTTTATTATTTGATGTCTATTTTTCTTCATTTTCCTTGAATACGTTTGTATCACCATCTAATTGTCAGTTGTACGAAACAGCAAGCCTAGAATCCCGTATATTGTAAAGAAAAGCTACGAACCGTTGTGTTCTTGCATATGGTATGCATTACTACCCTAATGCTATTCTCCTTGCATTTTAAAACATATTTAGCTATTTATCAATTTATTAATTTATTTTTTCCCTTTGCCTCCTCTTAATTCTTCGTAATAACACCATAATATTCTTTGGAAACTTGAATTCCAAGTCAGTGGCCCTTTTGGTGGGCTTGTTCCACATGAATAGGGTTCATAATAATAATAATAATAATAATAATAATAATAATAATAATAATATTTTAAGAATTTGCTGATGTAATTACAATTATTTTCTGAAATTGTGTTCAGTTTACAGGTGAATGTGAAAAATGTGAAAGTCTAGTAGACAGTGTGCAGTGTTTCTAAAGATTTCCACGCCATGTTTTTAAACTTGTGAAGGCTTAGTTAAAAAAGTTATTATTACTTTTGTTTTTCTAATACTCTTTTCCGTAGGGGGTTAGTGCCGTCAGTGCACCTCACATGATGCACTGTAGGCATTACTTAAGGGTCTTTGCAGCGTCCCCTAGCTGCAACCTCTTTGATTCCTTTTACTGTACCTCCGTTCACATTCTTTCTTCCATCTGACTTTCCACCCTCTCTAACAGTTGTTTCGTTGTGCGACTGCAAGGTGATTTTTTTCTTGTTACACCTTTCAAAACTTCTTACCGTCATTTTCCCTTTTCAGCGTTGAGTGACCTCATAGGTCCCAGCGCTTGGCTTTTGGCCTTAATTCTGTATTCTCTTCTATTTATGAAAACTTTTGTAAACGTCAGTTTTGTTTGTAAGGTGGATGAAAATTTATGTTATTCGATTTATAAAGTATGGATGAATTTAATGAAATTAGCTCATTTTCCCATAGGGCTGAGGTGGACGGCGCGTTCGGGTGTATGGAATAGTTTCTGTACTTTACAGTAATTGGATCCTCGGCGAAATGTTGCCCATTAGTGTTGTAACTCCCCGTTGTTTGTTAATAACAGCTGCTGATTGTCTGAGAGAGAGAGAGAGAGGAGAGAGATAGTATTAGTTTTCGTTATGAGGTTTGGTTGTAGTATTAGTGACACGAGCTTGTACGGCGCTGCTGTCTCCCCTACCGTCCTGATCTCCTACCTACCCCGCCCCCACCCAGGGCAGACAAACAGGTTTACAGCCGGAGGGTGGATTTCTCTCCTACCCTCCTGTTCCAGTACTTACCCCGCTCCCACCGGGGCGGACAAACAGGTTTGCAAGAGGAGGTGGATGTCGCTTACCCTCCTGTTCCCCTATCTACCCCGCCCCCATTCAGGGCGGCCAAACAGGTTTGCAGGCGGAGGGTGGATGTCTCCCCTACCCTCCCGTTCCCCTACCTACCTAGCCCTCATTCAGGGCGGACAAGCCGGTTTGCAGGGGTGGGTGGCTGTGTCATGTCTCCCCTACTTTAACCCGGGGAGGACAAACAAGATCCACTCGGATTTTATTATTGTAGAATTGTTGGTGTGTACCAATATAGTTTTTTCGGGCGAGAATACTACACCGGTTGCTCTCAGGGCGTGAGGAAATGCTGGTTTGTCTTTTTTGTTCTCTTTTTTTTTTTAACGTACGGTCTTGTTATTGGTTGATTTTCATGTTGGAGTGAGCGTCTTTCAGAATTGTTGGTGTCGTTTTATGGCGATATGAAGCATGTGCTTGAAAATCTTTCTCCTTCTAAGTCAGTGCCATTTTAATTTGACTAGGAACTCAAAGTAAAATGAAAACTGCAGCAGTGATGCCCTTGGGGGTGTCATTTGACACATTTTACTTTAATCAGCTTATGAAATAATTTCTGCATTACATATTAAGTGCTTCGAAATGTTAGAGAATATGTCTGAATAATGATGATAATAAATAAACGAGTAAAAAATGGGCCTTTCTTCGGCGAAATAGAGGTTTGTGTACAGCGTATAATACCGTATGAAAATCTCAGCCACGGTCCATGAAAATTTCAGCCACGGCCGGTGGTGGCCTGTGTTGTTGGCACCTATAGCGGTGCCAGACGCACGATCATGGCTAACTTTAACCTTAAATCAAATAAAAACTACTGAGGCTAGAGGGCTGCAATTTGGTATGTTTGATGAGTGGAGGGTGGATGATCAGCATACCAATCTGCAGCCCTCCAGCCTCAGTAGTTTTTAAGATCTGAGGGCGGACAGAAAAGTGCGGACGGACAGACAGCCATCTCTCTAATAGTTCTCTTTTACAGGAAACTAAAAAGTGATCAAAGTCTCTCTAATATTGCGTGACACCAATTCACGACATGTGACACAACCGGGTCTATAAATGATATTGTATGAAGGCTGGCGAATTTTTATTAAGCTGACTCCATGCTCTTCCTAAAAGCTCGTGACTTAGCAGCATAACATTTTTCCCTCTCATGCTACGATGTTTGATGTTATTGTAACAATGTTTAAATTGCATTAGAACCTCTTAAGTTGTTCCTGGAAACACATTGAGTCTCAGATTCCTCGAAGAGGCTAGCATTGTGTCGTTGCCTGTTTGTCATTAACCTGAACCTGGAAACCTTTTGTCTTCGCAGAAGTGGCTTTTATAGTTTCCTTATGGATTAGACAGTTTTGTTCCCCGTAGGGGGGTAGTGCTGTCAGTGCATCTCACTCACGGTGCACTGTAGGCATTATTTTTTTTAACTTGGTAAGATGGGTGAAAGAAGAATGAGGGCAGTTAGCTAACTAAACTAATCCAAGTAGGGAATAGTTCAGAAAGTTAAGTATTAGTAAGAGTAACGTAAAGCGTGGTTCACCCACAATTTTATTTTGAGGTTCTTTGAATCGTCCCTTCGGCCACCTAGCTACAACCCCTTTCATTCCTCTTACTGTGCCTCTATTCATATTCTCTTTCTTCCATCTTAATTTCCACCCTCTTCTAACAGTTGTTTCATTGCAACTGCGAGGTTTTCCTCCTGTTACACCTTTCAAACCGTGTAGCTGTCAGTTTCAGCACTGAGTGACCTCATAGGTCCCAGCGCTTGGCCTCTGGCCTAAATTGTATATACAGTGTATATATATATATATATATATATATATATATATTTTTTTTTCTTCCAGCAGCCAGTTGGGAGGCAAGGAGGTTTATGTATCTTTTTCAATCTCGTCCGTAGTAGGTAGAAGTCTGTCGTGGATTGTGTTCAATGCCCAAATCTTCGGGAAGTGCCAGACCATGATGGCTGAGGGATCACTGAACGCGTCATAACTTTTTCGGGCTTCCGGAATTTAGATTGGTTCATTAGCTTTTCGATGGGAATCGAGTTGTGGGGATGGACCAGGCAGGGGGGCCTGGGAATGGGCAGCATTTTAGTTATATACTTAATTATTTTTTCATTAGCTTTTCGATGGGAACCGAGTGGGGATGGACGAGGCTGATTGGGGGATGGCCAACGATTTAGTTATATATTGATATATTGTATTAATGTATATGTATATATATATACACACACATATATATATATATATATATATATATATATATATATATATATATATATATTTTTTTTTAGTTAGGAAAGGTTGTCGCTTAAGTTCATGTAAACAAAAAGAAATGTCCACAAATCCTATTACATTACGTTATCTTGATGTAGTGTATGATTTTGAGATGTATTTTTCTTAACATTTACTATGTATGTATATATGTATATTTCCCTCATTTTGCAAGATCTGGAATCAAGGCAGATAACTTTTCCTCTGGTAGAAAACGACAGTGACGCAGCCTTTGTCATATTGGGAAAATATTTGTTATATGGGTCAACTATCCCTGTTAGGAAGTTGCCGCCCTAAATAAGGAAGTGGGACACTTGTTCTCAAAAGGAAGCAGCTTTGGTACAAGGTATGCATATTCATAGTCTGGCGTAGTGGATAAAGGTATTTTGTCGGTGTTACTGATACACGCAAGTTGTTGGGTTTATTTTGATTTCACTAGATAGTTTAGTCTATTTGGTTAGTTGAGCGGGAGGGGGAGGGGCTCTTTTTTTCTCATTCTGGACGGGAAATGAAAAAAATTGTAGATTCAGAGGGTAATGCAATGCTAAGTGTGAAGATTGGATTAACCCAATATTTTTCAGTTTCCCTTCCAGAATGAGAAAAAAAGAGCCCCTCCCCCTATTTCGGGCACTTCCTTCTGTGGCCCTATTCACTGGTAAAATAGTGTTGTATGGGCCTTTTTATCTTCATGTTATACCGTAGTATTACAGTAAAAGACATTCATTATATATATATAGTATATATATATATATATATATATATATATATATATATATATATATATATTATATATATATGTGTATGTGTATATAGTGTCAGGAGACCTGTTTCAAAATACAAAGCTAATAAAGGTTCCCCGTAGAAAATGCTATTGTAAACAGGATAACGACAGGTACATTCTAAAAAAGAAAAAAGTCACTGCACTGTAGGTCGAAGCGAGTCCACAAAGGTGTGGGCTACCAGAGCCCTTTCGATATGGTTGAATTAACTCTGATAATGGCGGGTACCTCGGAATATCAATTCAGGAGACATGACCTTCTTGGGGAATGCCCTAGGGCGGCCGATACCCGGTTGGCATGTTAAACTGTCACCAGTCCAATGGTTTTAGCATTGAAATGACCGTTGTCATTTTCATTGAACGAACGTGGAGAGAGTAATGGTGACTCTGCTAAAAGTGAAACCTTTTCCTAGCTGTGGTGGACCTGGGATGCACAAGGGCGAGCATCCTCTATATAATATATATATATATACATACACATATACATATATATATATATTGTATATATATATATGTATATATGTTTGTATATATATACATACATATATATGCATATTTATAAATATATACATATAAAATTGATATTAAAACACAATCATCGTTTAATATCAGATTCAATATACCTTTGGAATACTGTAGCCCCAAAGGAAAATGTATACGTATATATATACATATATATACACATGTATATATAATATATGTATAATGTATATATATATACGTATATTGACTTTGTACTGTTTAGGGTTTTCGTCAACATGGCAAATTCTGTATTGTGCTTTATTTAGTTTGTCTTATATTCAAGCACCCGCTGTTCCCCTCACTTATACTTCCTTGTATGTGTATACGCAACGAAATACCACAAGGTACATGCCTACAGTGAGCATTTTTTATTTATTTATTTATTTATTTTTTTTTTACTAAACATTTCATTTGGAAACCCGGCTACCTGCTAAAGGCATCGAGAAGTGAAAGAGGTTAAAAGTGTAAGCGTGTGCATGCGTGCGTGCGAGCGAATGTGTCCTGCGTTCAGGTGCTGGAAGGTCGATGTACTTGGTACAAGTGGTTGAGTATGTCGAGGAATCTTCTTCGGGATTCCATTGCAGTGAATTCTAATGAGGATGTTATCCTATCAGCTGGAACGTATGTAACTTGGGTTGTTTTATTGTTATTTGTGGGTTTTATTACTGCAGTCATTGCTGTTGTTTTTGTACGGCTGTGCTCATTATTATTATTATTATTATTATTATTATTATTATTATTATTATTATTATTATTATTATATTCTGTAGCTTCAATAATGTTGTAGTTTTTTCATTGTTTTAAAAGGGATAATGGGTTAAAAACCTTCGTAGGTGATATATGGCTTTAAGCGGATAATAATAATAATAATAATAATAATAATAATAATAATAATAATAATAATAATAATAATAATAATAATAAAATTAGCGTCACAGGTGATCGAGATGTCAAAATAAGATAGTGTAAATGGCCCCTACTATCTACGTCACAAAAGATCACGGTTTAATGATATTTTCAGTCTCAAACTCTTAATTGTCTGACATTGGCTAAAGAAATCTGCTTGTAAAGGTGGAAAGGTCATAGGAATTGTGGAAAGCTAAAACAATGAGGGTGTTGTAATAAGCTAGCGGTAAATGAATACTTGTTCATATACTGAACAAATCTTCGGTCTTAACGTAAGGATGAATTCCCTGGTTCTCCAGATCGCAGTGAAAATAAATCCTTATGTAAAGACCTCAGGTTTGTATGTTAGAAAAATACAGATTAATTAGAAAATCTGTCAAGGAAAAATACAAATTACTTTAAAAATTTCTCATTTGTTCCTACATATGGTCTGGAGCGCCAGAGAGATTTATCCTTACGTCGAGACCGAAGGTTTGTTACTTATGAAAAATACAAGTTGATTTAAAATTTGTCATTTCTGGAATATTCAGTGCCTTCTGGCTTCATTCTCCTGTTTATCACATCACGGCTTAACATATATATTGTTTGAGTCATTTATAGGGTTGAAATTGACGGGATACAGCTTTTTAGGAACTCGCTTAAATATTCTCCAAATCTCTAATTCTTTTCTGTCCACTGTCCTTTTTTTTTCCACCTCCACACTAATACAGAGCGTAATTCTGACTCGACATGACAGCTTGTATTCTATCTGGAAGTCAGCTGCAGCCTCATTTCTTTCAATAATTTCATACTGTATAGTGGCTTCAGTCCATAGCTATATGGGAGGCCCTTAACGTAGTAATCCACACATCCATGGCGTGGAACCGTTCATCAACAATCTTCAGAGATTGTAGAATGCTGGGGTGAGGTTTCATACTTCAGTAATAATATCAGCAGTAGTTAATTATGGGACCAGCAACAAAACTTATTATTATTATTATTATTATTATTATTATTATTATTATTATTATTATTAATTACAAAGCAGAAGTCGAAGAAAGAGTAGCCAAGGTATTGGCAAGATAATTATGTAAACATTTGAGTGATGACGGAAATAGCCAAATCTCTTTCTCTTCGTCTGAAATAGAATGTTTGACCTTCGGCTTGAACCGTCTGCCATAATCCCTGATTCCTCTTAATTATTAATCCCGTTAGTTAAAAGAGGCTTTTGCTATCTACCAGCTGACAACCGGGTCGCGTCCTTAATTGAAATGTCGATTCAACCTTACAGCTTCTCGTAGCATCGATGGAACTGGAAGCCTTAATAACTACTGAGGCTAGAGGGCTGCGAATTGGTAAGTTGATCTTCCCCCCTCCAAGCATCAAGCATACCGAATTGCAGCCTTCTAGTAGCCTCAGTAGTTTTCATTTAATTTAAGGTTATAGTTAGCCATTATCGTGCTTCTGGCAACGATATAAGATATCCCACCACCGGGCCGTGGTTAAAGTTTCGTGGGCCGCGGCTCATACAGCATTATACCGAGACCACCGAAAGATAGATCTATTTTCGGTGGCCTTGATTATGCCCTGTAGCGGCTGCACAGAAAACTCGATTGCGCCGAAGGAACTTCAACGCATTTTTTACTTTTTTTCATTTTCTCAGATCAAGGGGAAAATTTTAGGTCAGATATTGACATTTTTCTCAGGTGTTTAGGTACCTGAGGTTTTACTGTAGAATACGGCTGACATTGAAGGAGTAACTAGCATGGTTATTTGATAATGTTTCGTGATCATGAAACCTTTAGGAGTATTTACGAGCTCGTAAGCCCGCGCTTGCGCGTGTTTACACACACACACACACACACACACACACACACACGCACATAAACTAAAGAAAGTATATTGAGGCCATTATACATCTCCCGTCTTCTCGAGCCGAGGTCGTTGTGTATTAGCCGAAATATAGTGGCTTATTCAAATTCATTTGTGTCATTTGTGTGGCCCTATTAAGAAAAGTAAACTGATTGATTACAGAAAGAAGATAAAATATATATATATATATATATATATATATATATATATATATATATATATATATATATATATATATATATATATATATTATATATATATATATATATATATATATTATATATATATATTATATATATATATTATATATATATATATATATATATATATATATATATATATATATATATATATATATATTTGAATTGTTAACCTTGTAAGAAAATGTAATTTCTTTAGGTATTTATTTGTGATTCATCCGGCTGGTTGCCAGTATGAATTAATAGTGTTATCAGTGAATATATCACCTTAGCTCTGTTGCATCCTCAATGAACATACCACTTTAGCTTTGTCGCATCGATATGGAAGAGAGAACGGTTACGTCAGACTTGGTTAGCGGAAGGAAGAGAAGAGTAGGGCCGTTGATTAGCGAGGTGTAGATGAGCACCAGATGTTTCTCTGTGTTATGCTTCAGCCACTGAAATGTCACTAAACTTCCAGCCAAGTGCGTTCATTGTCTCTTTCCTTCCTCTTACCTTCTTCTTCCTCTTACCTCTTCTTCTTCTTCTTCTTCTTCTTCTTCTTCTTCTTCTTCTTCTATTCTGCCGTAGGGTAGTAATGCAATGCATTACTGCCGTAATACTATTCGCATAGCATTTTAATACATTTTTGTTTGGTTATTATTTATTTTTTTCATTCTCTTCCTTCTGCAGTTCCCTTTACTTCCTCTTTCCCTTTACTTCCTCTTTCTTCTTCCTAATGAACACCGTATTCTTTGGAAGCTTGAATTTCAAGTCAGTGGCCCTTTTGGTGGGCTTGTTCCATATGAATAGGGTTCATCTTCTGAATAATAATAATAATACTAATAATAATAATAATAATTGTTTACCTCTTATCTTCTTCCTTAATTTTCTTTGGCTACCTGTTATATCTTTTAATATATCTTAAGCTCCTACATTTCTTCTCTTCCTCCTCCTCTTGCTCCTCCTTAACTGTAGAGTCCGCCACCCACCCATCTCCTCCTCCTCCTCCTGCATCTCCTCTTCCTCCTCTCTCCTCCTGCATCCTCCTCTTCCCTCCTCCTGCATCTCCTCTTCCTCCTCGTCGTCGTCGTCCTCATCCTCCTCCTCATCCTCTCCTCCTCCCTGCATCGTCGTCGTCATCTTCGTCGTCCTCCTCCTCCTCCTCCTCCTCCTCCTCCTCCTCCTCCTGCATCTCCTCTTCCTCCTGCATCTCCTCTTCCTCATCCCCTCCTCCTCCTCCTCCTCCTGCAGAAGGAGGATGCGAGGAAGACACGGCGGCATTGCTCGGCGGTTCCAGAGGTCAGACACCTTCACGTATCCTTTCCTTGCACGAGCGATCGGAATGTGTAGCATTTGGCCCCACGTTTTTTACGTTCTGTTGATTTCTGGCGTCTTCTTGTGCAAAGGGTATTGACATCCAGCCGCATTGCTTCGTTGTTTGGTCGCTGGTATAGCGGTTAGTGTCGTGGCATGCCACTCAGAATGTCATGAGTTCGCGCCTCCCCCAGAGCGATGAAAAATCGCTGGCTCTGTATCATGATCGGTTACTGCCGCCGTGTGGGGTCTTTGGAAGCTTGAATTTCGAGTCGATGGTCCCGTGGGCTTGTTTTCATATGAATAGGTTTCAGTTATTGAATAAAAAAAAAAAATAATAATAGGTCAGGCCTTATATCGCCAGAATTTTGCTCTAGCGATGGTGGTTCTATTTTTTTTTTTATTTCCTTTCCCATATTTTATAAAAATAAGTTTTATCGGGTCATTGTGTGTCTAGCGACGATTTTGTTGCATATATTTTTAACATTATAATGTCGTTCCTAGCTGTTAAACATTATACATTAATAAGATAATGTATTTGGCTTTTAAATATGCTGTAGTATTTCATAGATTAATGAGATTGTATTGGTATATTTAATTATAACTGTAGTATTGGTCATGTAGAAAATAGCTTTTGTCACTCTGGTTTTCAGCAGTTCGTGATAACTTTGAAATTAAAACCATTTCTATTTGGCTTGTTTGGTAGAACTCACGCCAACAACTATTCATTATAAATAAAAAACGAATGGATATCGTAAGGGTGTATTATGGTCCGTTTTCACGTTATTGATGTTATTGATGTGTGTGACCTGAAATGGAATTCAAACTGATCTAATGAGTAAATGTGCTCGTTGTATATAATATATATATATATATATATATATATATATATATATATATATATATATATATATATATGTATGTATGTATGTATGTATGTATGTATATACATTATATACGTATACATACATACATACATTGTATATATTTTACATATATATTTATATATATCATTATCATCATTATCCAACGCTCTGCGTGTCATAAGGGCCCTCTTGTGAAATTCCGCTGCTCAAATCTTACCTTGCTTTTATCTTCCAGTGATCTCCAGCCTCCTTTCATATACAGTAGTTGTCATGCGGGTGAGGTTAACAGCTGACGCCGTCACGTGGTTTCCTCTCGTAGGCTTATATGTAATCCTACTTTCGTATTCAGTTTCAGTAAATTTGATTTTCGAACTGTATTTAGATTGCCCATTCTCTGTTTTCCCTTTTTCAGTCTTTTACTCATTATTATTATTATTATTATTATTATTATTATTATTATTATTATTATTATTATTATTATTCAGAAGATGAACACCTATTTATGTGAACAAGCCCACCACAAGGGCCATTGACTTGAAATTCAAGCTTCCAAAGAACATGGTGTTCATTAGGAAGAAGGAAGAGGAAGTAAAGGAATACAGAAAGAATATCATTGTTCCTTTCTGCATCTTACGTTATTTTATCCCTTTGTCCATACATTGTACTCAGTTTTTTTCAAGTTTTTTATATATGCTCTTAAACACTCTGCAAATCTCGTGGTGTTTTGTTGATTAAAAAACGATCATGTGCATATTCTGAGTCAGTCAGGTTTCCATGGTAACTCCAGTCTAGAACCTCTGACCACTTTTTTCATTATATAATTCATGAGAAGAGCAAATAGGCTTCAAATATTTTTATAAATACATATATATGTATATATGTGTTGTATATATAGATATTATACAGTATATTTTGTATATATACTTATGTATATGTAAATGTATATATATAAAATATATATGTATATGTATATATATACATTATTTATATATATATATATATATATATATATATATATATATATATATATATATATATATATTTATATATAATGTCATCAAGTAATGCACGCACTCACTATAACTGTAAACACAATAGAGATGAGACAAGTATCGGGCATTAAAAAAAAATCCTGGTAGGAAAAAATCCGCAGTCTGTTTTCTCCATGTGGTGGTGGGCCATTCGTAATCCCACTACTATTTATTAATGCAGTACATCAGAGATTATGGTGCAATATTGAGTGAAGTGGGTGCGGAAGGTTCATTTAGTTTTCCCTTTGTGGTTTAATCGATCATAAGGTTTTTGGTGTTAGTCTTTTTAAGGAAAAAATTGGTCATTAAGAAATAAATAAGTAATGCGCCGAAGTTTCTTCGGCGCAGTCGAGTTTTCTGTACAGCGTGTAATGGTGTATGAGCTGCTGCCCATGGAATTTTCATCCACGGCTCGGTGGTGGCCTGTCTTTTAGCGTTGCCAGACGCACGATCATGGCTAAATTTAACCTTAAATAAAATTAAAACTACTGAGGCTATAGGGTTGCAATTTGGTACGTTTGATGATTGGAGGGTGGATGATCAACATGCCAATTTGCAGCCCTCTAGCCTCAGTAGTTTTTAAGATCTGAGGGCGGACAGAAAAAGTGCGGGCGGACAGACAAATGTAAATCTCAGTAGTTTTCTTTTGCAGAAAACTAAAAGGTGAAGAAACTAATGTAGCATGGAAACAACGTTATTTAATTATGGGCAATGGAGGAAAACTTACTCCTTGAATCTCCCATGTTTTTTGTTTAGGCTACTAATGCTACCGCATTAACACCTGAGGCTGTGAATTATCTCAGATTCTTGTTATCAGTTCCTGGGGGCTTCCCCCCCTAACTCCCTCTTTCTTTCTCCGTGATGTAACTGCAGTGAATGAGGTAACCTCTTTATTCAGAATAATAATAGCTAGAATATAATTTCCTCACTGTTAAGAGGTAAGTTCATAATTGAGGGGCTCCGAAGTATCGGTAATAATGAAATCCAAGTGGATCTGATCCTGTTTGTCCTCCCCCTGGGTGACAGTAAGGGAGACATGACACAGCCACCCACCCCCTGCAAACCTGTTTGCCCGGCCAGGGTTGGGGCGGGGTAGGTAAGGGAGACATCCACCCTCCTGCAAACCTGTATGTCCGTCCCGGGTGGGGCCGGGCTGGGTAGGGGATAGGGAAGGTAGGAGAAACCCCAGTCTTGGGTTCCAGCGCGCTACTACGCGCGGCAACAAGCTCGTGTTTAGTATTGAACGTCATGACTTTGTGAATTGCCAATGTTTTCTTTGTAAGAGATATATTTTGCGAGTTTCAAAAATTCAGTTGGTTGCAGGGGAAATAAAATGTGGTGAAAGGGGAAGTAAAATGAGAAAAGTAAGGAAAGAAAACTTAATTCCAGTTTACTTTTGGAAGAACCCTTCCCCCTTTATCAGAACTTAATAAAGGAAGACTTTCATTTTTGTGTAAGGGCTCCATTTCTTCAGGAAAGTAAACGAATTGCGTTGCTGTCTGAGAAATTTAGGAGCCCTTGTATTTGGATTACAGTCTCTCTCTCTCTCTCTCTCTCTCTCTCTCTCTCTCTCTGCGAGTCTGTGTATGTCTCTGTTTCTGGCATAGTGGCGTAGGGGTAGGACGTTTAGCTCATAACTGGTCGAACTGAACGAGGGGGAACAAAACTGGCCTCGTTCTCAAGTCCAGCACGCCTCTGTTTACCCAGAGCAGTGTGAAATATGTACCTATAGTTTGTAAGTGACTGCTGTGGGGCCGAAGCCAGGGAAAGGGAGGTAGAATGAAGAAAATAAAAACTCCTAAAGTGAGTGTTCATTGTTCTGTCAAAGCGTGTACCATCAAAAATGGGAGGGACTAGACCAAGACCTCTCTCTCTCTCTCTCTCTCTCTCTCTCTCTCTCTCTCTCTCTCTCTCTATCATTTCAAATCAGCTGTCTTTAAGCCTGATTTCCTTCTCTCTTTCTGTTTCTCTTATTTCCGCGATATACAGACGCCATCTCTCTCTCTCTCTCTCTCTCTCTCTCTCTCTCTCTCTCTCTCTCTCTCTCTCTGTGGTGAGTCTGTTCCTCAGATTCTGTCTCTCTTAGTTATTGCATCTGAAATATCAGTTTTCCTTTTCCACTGTCGTTAAGTTTTACTTTGTAAGTAGTGCTGTTTTTACTTGGTGTCACTGTAAACCAATGTCAGCATGATGGATAAGAACAACCGATAGTAGTTTTCAAATACCTTGTAGATTTTCCGTAATTCAGCGCTGCTTATATAATGTACCCAAAAATAAGTCTTCTTCGGACCTTGTTGAAAAGAAGAGCATAAAATCACTTGAAAACCGAACGAGCCCTTCTCCAAAAATTTCGATTTTTAAAATTTCTTTTCAGTTAGTTCTCCCCATGGCTCTGTTTCACTGCGCTCACTGTAGGCCTTTCGGCCATTTCTCACTCACTCATGTACTATAATTCTTTTCCTTTCATTCTCGTCCAGTCACGTTCTTCTGTCGACCGTCGGCGCCTTGGGTTAGCCTACAATGAATGCGCTCTGCTCGCTTGTTTTTGGCTTCAGGCGTCCCCTTTCTTGAGAATGCCTTGGCCCGTAGTGTTATTGGGAGGTGAAGCTGTGTGACGCAGTCTGTGTATGTACACATTAGATTCATATGTACACAGGTTCATTCTATTTTGCTTATATAAGTGAAATACAGACGAATGGGTTCGTGTTTGTATTGCAACATGTTTTGCGGATCAAGACCATTTCGTGCTGTTAGAGAAGCGCACTTCAGAATAGAGTTATTCTGCTTCAATTACTGTGCTTCAAGTGGAAGAGAATATCTCACGAACTTGGTGATGAATGATCCCCCTCCCCCTCCCCAGTAGACTCACATTTACTTTGTTTAGGGCCATCTGGTTTTACATGAAAAGAAGGATAGTGTTTATTTCAACGAAGTACTGGTCTCCCAGGTCTACAGTCTCTCTCTCTCTCTCTCTCTCTCCTCTCTCTCTCTCTCTCTCTCTGTTTGTATGTCTGTCTACCTCGATCCACCTCAGTTGACAGATCACCGGATACATACTCCAGTAGTTAAATGAAGAGGTCCATTAGCTTCTAAGGAAACGTGCCTGCATAGCTCAGTCTTGTTCCGAATCAAACCAGTAGACTTTTCTGACGGGACGAGAAGAATAAAATGAAAATGAGTTTTGTACACCGTCTACGAAATTGCAGCGTTGAAAACAAAATCTGTAATGACAGTATTTAGTACTGAAAGGTTATTTTTCATTTCGTTTATTTTTATCTGTCACGTGATTACTCATAAACTCACAAAATGCACTAGAATATATTATGTGTCTTGTAGCGGCCGTCCGTATCTGGTCGAGATACCAGAAAATTATTAACGGACTTACTCAGGACCCACTGGAATCACTATAACTTTGAGAAGTAAGCCGTGAGCCAGGGACCATATCCATCAAGAATTGAACATATGGTTGGTATGCGTTGACGAAGCCGGTCTATGGGAGAGACGAGGAAGGTGGAGCCTTCAGTACCCGCTGCTTGTGATCAGATTTTGCATTGTCGCTTTTCTGGACACAGGGTCATCTCCGATGGCGCATTTTGTTGCCTCTCTGAGTCTAATTGGTTGCATGAATCATAATTTAGGCTATAAAGCTAAGCGTTGGGCCACTTTCAGCCATTCAGCTCTCAAGACAGCGAAAGAGGAATCTGGGCTGGTTGGTCAACAGGATAAAGAGATCCAGAAATGAAACGAGATGAAGCACAAGGATCTACAGGTGAAAACTTGGAGAAAATCACACTTGCACTAAAGAGTAATAGAGAGGTCAGACAGCAAGGTGGAAGGAGGATGCGGGAATGGAAGTAAAGTAGAAGGCTGGAAAGTGGGAACAGCGAGAGACCGAAGGAACGCTGCAATTGCCCTTAAGTAATGCCTGCAGTGCACCGCGTGAGGTGCACTGACGGCCCTACCCACCTGGGGTAGGGACGGGGGCGCGGTTATAATAGGAATGTGCCTTAACAGTCTTTTACTCTCATGTTTGATTTTCTTGGAGCGTAGACATAGTCAGGCACATTTTATTCTCTATAATGAATAATTAAGATGTTATTTAATTTTAGCTCTTTATTTACATATTAATTTTATTACAAAAGTGTACTTTCTCGTTTTCCAGCTCAGTTTTAGTTTTTTCGCCGCGTACTATAAAACTTGCTCTTCAAATAAATGTCATTATGGACATTGTAAGTGATTCTCGAAAAAATGTAGTCGCCACTTAGAAATTTCCATCCACTCAAGTGTCAGACATTCCAAATCCTCGAGAACCGAAAGTGAATACTTGGGTTGAACAGAAAAATTAATGCCGGTTATATTTTTTCTCTCCCGTGATTTGTCCTTGTAGGGGATAGTGCCGTCAGTGCACCTCACGGGCTGCACTGTAGGCATTACTAAAGGTTCTTTGCAGCGTCCTTTCGGCCCTTAGCTGCAATCCCTTTCGTTGCTTTTACTTTGCCTCCATTCATATTATCTTTCTACCATCTTGCCATCCTCCCTCTCCTAATAATTGTGTCAAAGTGCAACTGCGAGGTTCTCCTGTTACACCTTTCCAACCTACCTACTCTCAAATTTCCTTTCCAGCGCTGAATAACCTCATGGGTCCCAGTGCTTGGCCTTTGGCCAAAACTACATTCCATTCCATTCCCTAATTTGTGAAGGACATTTCACGCAGCGTCCTTCCTTAGGTGGGAAGGGTCGGAAAAAAATAATGGTGGCGGGGTTGCCTCACTCGTCCACAGATGCTCTAGGGTGCTTTTTAATGTCTTTTCTTTTTTTTCACAAATTTGGAGGTTGAAATTTCTCCGCCTACGGTATTGAGATAATGCGTTTGAGAGTCGGTCGATTGAAGGTTCATGTTTAAATGTTATTTTTAATGTTTTTTTTTTTTAACATCAAATTTTTCAGTATTAGCTACGTATTCAGTTCATGACCTCTATCCTTGAGTCATAAATAAACAAGTATATAATGCGCTGAAGTTGCTTCGGCGCAGTCGCGTTTTCTGTACAGCATAGAATGCTGTATGAAACTCTCAGTCACGGCCCATGAAACTTTCAGCCACAGTCGGTGGTGGCCTGTGTTGTTGGCACCTATAGCGGTGCCAGACGCAAGATCATGGCTAACCTTGAATCAAATAAAAACTATTAAGGCTAGAGGGCTGCAATTTGGTATGTTTGATGATTGGAGGGTGGATGATCAATATACCAATTTGCAGCCCTCTAGTCTCAGTAGCTTTTAAGATCTGGGGGCGGACAGTAAACGTGCCGATGGACAGACAAATAGCCATCTCAATAGTCTTCTTTTCAGAAAACTAAAAGAGTTACTTACAGTAACAACACTCTCCATAGGTAACACCAGGTTAAAAAAAAAAAATTATATATATATATATATATATATATATATATATATATATATATATATATATATATATATATATATATATATATATATATATATATATATTTGCCTATCTGAGGACTGCTGACAGAGCAGGATTTACGGTATTAGTGAAGATAATGGATACTGCACTATTTCAGCCTCTTGGATTCCTGGCCAGTTGTCATGTCCTCTCTCGGTGCTAGTGACCGGTTCGTTGACGGTATTTTCTTGTGTAAGATTTGTGCAACGTGAAGGGTGTTGGGTGTTGGGATCTTGCCGTGTCCCTTGGCCTTAGAGATCACGCTGATAAGGGAAGCAATCTTTTCTGCTGGTGCCGTGCTGAAGAAAGTGGGGTGAATTCCCTCCTGCATTTTGCTCTTTTTCCTCCTCTGGCGTCTCCGGAAATAGTGAGGAATGCTTTGGGGTTTAGTCTGGAATTCACCCAGATCTAATTGCTCTGGAAAGAAAGAAAGAATGATAAAACGAACCTGAGTGGTCCAGGTTAGTGGTTAGTGTTGTGGAATGTCACTCAGATGTCGCGGGTTCTCGTCTCCCCCAGGGCGATGAAAAAATCACTGGCTCTGTGTCATGATCAATTACTGCTGCAGTGTGGGGTCTGCGGTGGCAGGTTGATTCCAACATTCGTTGGAAGCTTGAATTTCAAGTCAATGGCCCCTTTGGTGTGCTTGCTCCATGTGAATAGGTTTCATCTAATGAAATAATAATAGTAAAATATTACCAAATCGCAGAGACCCCAGAAGATCTAAGAAAATTGAGTAAAGCAGGGACTGTGGAATTTTTCCCCTTTCAAAGAAGAATGTTTCCTTTTTAAGGGAACCACGTAACAGACTATAACTGGTAGCCAGTATATCGCAGAGGTGCTCTTGTAGATTCAAGCAACGTTTACAGTCTCTTGGGAAACCGCAGCATCTTTGCATCACCGCAGAAGCGGGCAAAAGCCTTTCAAGGAATTCAGTGCACCTCTTGCGGTGCACTGTAGGCATTACTTAAAGTCTTTGTAGCGTCCCTTCGGTCCCTAGCTGCAACCTCTTTCATTCTTTTGCTGTACCTCCTTTCATATTCTCTTTCTTCCAACGTCCTTTCCACCCCCTCCTAACAATAATTGATTCATAGTGCAACTACGAGGTTTTCCTTTCAAACCTTGCTACCGTCAGTTTTAGTTTCAGCGCTGATTGATCTCAAGGTCTCATCGCTTGGCCTTTGGCCTAAAGCATATAACAAATCTCTGTCCGTTGGAAACCATTTAAACTTGTGGCCGTAACATCCGTCAGCCTGATGTGGTGGTTTCAATTAATCATTCACGGATGAATGAAATGAAGGAATTCGCGAAGGCAAGGAGATTCGAGTGACCAGTTATAGTGCTTGAATGTCTGCGGCATAACAGCATTGCTTTTGCGGATTCCTTGGTGACGGCGACGGTGCTTGAATTTCGAGATGCAAATGGCGTTTGTAGCAGAGAGAGAGAGAGAGAGAGAGAGAGAGAGAGAGAGAGAGAGAGAGAGAGAGAGAGACAGGGATTTAGGATTCAGCCTGAATAAAAGTGAGAGAGAGAGATTTATGATTCAGCTTGAATAAAGGAGAGAGAGAGAGAGAGAGAGAGAGAGAGAGAGAGATTTAGCCTGAATAAAGGTCAGGATTCAGCCTGAATAAAGGTGAGAGAGAGAAGAGATTTAGGATTCAGCCTGAACAAAGGTGAGAGAGATTTAGGATTCAGCCTGAATAAACGTGAGAGAGAGAGAGAGAAAATTTAGGATTCAGCCTGAATAAAGGTGAGAGAGAGAGAGAGAGAGAGAGAGAGAGAGAGAGAGAGAGAGAGAGAGAGAGATTTAGGATTCAGCCTGACTAAAGTCGGATGTTGAGCGATGTGTCACATCTCTGTGCAGAAGCCAAATAAAGTTTTTTCCTTCATATCGTGTTGCCGCAGCAAAGTCGCGAGCTAAAAGGTGTGGGATGTTTGCGTTTGAGTTCTGGTTTGAAATGGACAATAAATCCTTCTTGATAAGTGGCAGGGAATGTAACTGATAAATAATAAGTATGATTCTCTTGGCCAGCCACTGCGTGTGTGTGTGTGTGTGTGTGTGTGTGTGTGTGTGTCGATCCTTTCTGCTAGGAGAATAATCATAAAATGTGGTATTTTATTACGTTGTAAAACATTTATGGACAAGTGTTTGTACATATCCATATGGGCTTTATGAAAAATATGTATTTCCGATAAATTCCAATAACATAATGGAACTGACGAAACCTTAATTGTACTTGAGAAACTATTAATATTCGATGTACGAAATATCACGAAGCCCCAAACTTTTACATTACTAGTTTCATCGTTTCATTAACATTCCTCTGTATTTTCCGTTTGTCACTCTCCTTTCTTTTTTCTGCTCAGCATGATGGAAGTGTCTTTCATTTTTTTTTGTCTAAAAGGTCACCAGTAAACTCTTTTTAGTTTTCTGTAAAAGAAAATTATTGTGCCGGCTTTGTCTGTCCCTCCGCACTTTATTCTGTCCGCACTTTTTCTGTCCGCCCTCAGATCTTAAAAACTACTGTGGCTAGAGGGCTGCATATTGGTATGTTGATCATCCACCCTCCAATCATCAAACATACCAAATTGCAGCCCTCAAGCCTCAGTAGTTTTTATTTTATTGAAGGTTAAATTTAACCTTAATCGTGCTTCTGGCAACGATGTAAGACATGCCACCACCAGGCCATGGTTAAAGTTTCATGGGCTGCGGCTCATACAGCATTATACCGAGACCATTTTCGGTGGCCTTGATTATACGCTGTAGCGGCTGTATAGAAAGTCTTCGGCATATTTTTCACTTATTTAGTTCTTTTAGCTTTTGTTGTAAGGGTTAGAGAAACGGGTCTCATATAGCGAGTGCGTCACCTTCATGTTCAGGAATCATCTGTCAATACTTAGTTTTATTTTTGTAGACTTTGTGACAAGTCATCTTCATGATTAACATATCTTCTTGCATAGTCCGTTTGCGGTAGATGTGGCAAGAAACGGTCGTTAATCGTTTATGGCAAGGCCGTAAATTAGCAGGTAATGAATCGTGTTTTTATTCTCGTTTATGGCGGCGTCTCGCCGCAAAGCTCGATCGATTCGTGGACCGTTTGGACGCTAATGATTTTTGGGTTTTGGATCATTACGTATTTAGTTAACGACTATTAAGTCAAGTGGTTGGGAATGCGATGAGTTTACCAACAGCTTCTCTCTCACGTCTTTCCTAAACTGTTTGTTATTTCATCGTTTGTATGTTGTTTTTGGTTTTATCATTTTATCATTTGTTTGTGGTTTTTGATTTTGCTGCTCTTTTTAGCTCACAAGATTTTAGCTCTACGTAATTCATAAGAGTTTATTTTATACAGCATTCATTATTATTATTATTATTATTATTATTATTATTATTATTATTATTATTATTATTATTATTATTATTATTATTATTATTATTATTATTATTATTATTATTATTATTATTGTGTAGAACTCTCGGTGCCGAGAACAGGAGTAACTTTGTATGAGGTCCACAATAATATATCAGTGGTAGAATGTAAGACACTTTAAAGTCTCTCTCACATTCTACCATTGATATATTGCTTTGGACCTTATTCAAAATTATTATTATTATATTATTTTACTACCTTTGCTCTCAAGAAAATGCCACCGGTGTTCGGGGAATTCCGAAAGAACAGTAAAATGGTTCAAGAGAAAGTAAGATTGCTTTCCTATTGCATTCAGTTTAGAAGAGAGAGAGAGAGAGAGAGAGAGAGAGAGAATGAGCAGTTTCCCAGTGGTAACATTTTTATGGTTTTCTCTGCCATAATCCGATTTTACATTCCTGTATGAACTAACAATCATCTCTCCCCCTCTCTTCCAACCCTCTTACCTGGCACCCCCACTTCTGCCTTCCATCCCATCCCCTCCTAACCCGTCTAAAGAAGCATTTCTCTTAGTTGTAATAATGAAAAATGTAGGTAGTTATAGTGATTATAATGTATGTAGGTTTCTAAAGAGGGGAGATTGCTTGTATGGAGGAGCATCAGGGCGAAAGCTGGAGACCACACTACAGAGTTTCACAGAAAAGGTTGAAAACATGCACATCCTTCCCTACTGCGCTAGACTGAAGGCGTTGAAACTATTGACATCGAACGGAGTGATTAATTTATAAAACTCTATAGGTCTGCAAAATAAACGTGGCTTGGTTCCTTATCTAATAATGTACTTATTAAAAATGGAAACCTTTGTCATTCATTTCCACCATAATCCTACTGTAGAACTGATGCCGAATGCTCTTTACCTCACCAGCTTTGTGTCATAACCTGATGATGTCATATATGACGTCATCATTTGGTCTTGTGTCCTCTAACCTGTGGAAATGTCTGCCTCACTGCATCCCCCGTTAATGGGTAATGCCGTTAGTGCACCTCATGCTGCGCACTGTAGGCATTAGTTAAGGTTCTTTGCAGCGTCCCCTCGGCACCTAGCTGAAACCCCTTTCGTTCCTATTACTGTACCTCCGTTCATATTTTCTTTCTTTCTTCTTACTTTCCACCCTCTCCTAACAGTTGATGCATAGTGCAACTGCGTGGCTTTCCTCCTGTTACACCATTCAAACCTTTCTACTGTCAATTTTAGTTTCAGCGCTGAATGACCTCATAGATCCCATAAGCGCTTGGCCTATGGCCTAAATTCTATATTCTGTTCTACGTCACCGTATCTCATCTGTCACAAAGCAACTCTTGCACATACTCAAGCATAATTTTGACAAGTTCCTGGATGTCCTACTGGATGAGCCAAGATACAGTGCCAGCGTTGGTTATTTCTGCAACAATAATACGGGGGGTCATACTAATACTAACTCGATATGGTGCCGTCTATTCAATCCCGAAGCCAGTATAGTATGTAAGGCCAAACATGGATGACCTCGACGAGGTAATCCGGTACCCGATTCCCTGTGGGATAAAATCAATTTCTCTCTCTCTCTCTCTCTCTCTCTCTCTCTCTCTCTCTCTCTCTCTCTCTCTCAGGAAAGTGTGTTGATGAGATGTGATAATAGCCTTCCCCGGAAGGGTGATTTTCTTCTACTGCTCTCTCTCTCTCTCTCTCTCTCTCTCTCTCTCTCTCTCTCTCTCTCTCTCAGCCGGATTCCGTCATGCATTTCCGGCTGCGTGTGCCCTCCAGCCGTCGGATTGATTTTAGAGCGACCCGCTCTGGCGCAGCCTTTTCGTGATAGGTGAGAGGAATCGAGGAAGGTTCGATTCGTCGTACCCTGTGACCACCCAAAATCAAACCTCATTTTATTCTCCGTCACGATGTTGGTCACCTGTTGCTCCTGTAATGCGGGAGATGTTGTTGTTGTTGTTGTTGTTGTTGTTGTTGTTGTTCTCGTAGCTGGAAGTTTATGTCATTCTTATTTGTTGTTGCTGCCTGGTGCTGATGTACTTTCCTGCTCCTCGTAGTGCCGTCAGTGCACCTCATGCGGTGCACTGTAGGCATTACTTAATGTTCTTTGCAGCAGCGTGCCTTCGGTCCCTAGCTGCAACCCCTTTCGTTCCTTTTACTGTACCTCCTTTAATTATCTCTTTCTTCCATCTTATCTTACATTCCACCGTCTCCTAACAATTGATTCATAGTGCAACTGCGAGGTTTTCCTCCTGTTAACCTTTCAAACCTTTTAGCTGTCAATTTCCGCTTCAGCGCTGAATGACCTCATAGGTTCCAGTGCTAGCCTCTGGCCTAAATCCTATATTCAGTTCAATTCGATACCTTCCTGCTGTTCCTGATAACAGTGCCGCTGCTTCATTTTATTTTGCTGGACAGAAAGAAGCGCCGCCAAGCTATCATGAGTATGAATGCTTAAGTTTTTCAACATGACTCTTTCAGTCGTTCATATTTTACTTGTTTTATTTCGTTTAAATGGGAATTTTTTATTCTATTTTGTGAGTAGGGAAATTTTTTATATATATTTACATTACCTTTTTTTTCTGTATTTTGCTTTGCTCTGTTAATTGTATGTGTACCCCATATTTTTTCCGTCTTTGAAATGAAGCCAGCCAGTGTACCGATCTGACCAATAGCCGTGCTGCTTCCGTCTCGAATGGCAGGTGGGCCATTAAACATTAAACGTGATAAGGTTGATGAAGGGTGAGGCCTTAAAAAAAAAAATATATATATATAAAAAAAAAATATATATATATATATATATATATATATATATATATATATATATATATATATATATAATCATATTTATAGTATAATCGTACGTGATTCGTTTATCAGACACATTACAGGTGAAAAGTAAGAGACGGGTGTAGGTAGGGTCCTGAGTGGTTTCGTCAGTGGCTTGGAAACAAAGTCGAAACCTGTCAGGACCTACCGCCTCTTACTTTTTTTCACCTGTGTCATCGTGATATATATATATATATATATATATATATATATATATATATATATATATATATATATATATATATATATATATATATATAATATATATATTCAAGAACATTTGATATAAAGAACATTTGCCTCCTAAAGAACGCGTGATTTCACTACCGTTGTCGTGGATTTAAGTGAGACTGTGATTTTGGCTGTCTTGTGCTTGGGTCATCGTGTAATTTAAAAGGAAGATGTTGATTTCTCAAAATTTCAAATATGTGAAGAGGATCTCTCTCTCTCTCTCTCTCTCTCTCTCTCTCTCTCTCTCTCTCTCTCTCTCTCTCTCTCTCTCTCTCTCTCGCATTCCTTCACGTCTCATACTTCTGTGAAGAACCAGACAATTTTTTTGTCTTTTACGTTAAGTTGGGATATTTTTTTCTTTGAAAATATTAAGAAGAGCTTCCGGATGCAGGTATAAATGAGGACTGAAGAACAGTCCTGTTGTATAATAATAATAATAATAATAATAATAATAATAATAATAATAATAATAATAAAGATAAGGATAAAAAATGACATTTTCTTGTGTGAGTCATTGCATATTTTTATATTGATTTAATTATCATCTTTAATATTAACCCCGTAGGGGATTAGTGCCGTCAGTGCACCTCATGCAGTGCACTGTATTCATTACTTCAGGTTCTTTGCAGCGTGGCTCCGGCCCCTAGCTGCAATCCCTCTCGTTCCTTTTACTGTACCTCCTTTCATATTCTCTTCTTTCTTACTTTCCACCCCCTCCTAACAATTGATTCCCAGTGCGACTGCGAGGTTTCCTTCCTGTTACACCTTTCAAACCTTTTACTGTCAATTTCCGTTTTAGCTCTGAATTACCTCATAGGTCCCAGTGCTTGGCATTTGGCCTAAATTCTATATTCAGTTCAATTCGATTAATGTTGTTAATATCGAGATTTTAGTATCTAATGTTTTCAGAATTTGAGTGATAATAATTGATATTCTTTTTATTGCAACTGGGAGACATAATGATGTAAGTATAATGTGAATAAAGTTAAGAAAGACACCAAATGCTTTCAGAGCGATGATAACATTCATTTAATATCACTTCACTGACACAGAGGAGGGAGAGCGAATAGAATTTGTGGAAAAATATATACGAAAATCATGCAGCCAAAATCAGATGATAACTAATGGCAAGAATCTGACGTCTCGCTGGGAAAGCGATTAACTTGAATAACAGATTCTTGGACGGTCCAACAATAGAAAGAAAGATATCGAAAGATGAGAATTTTTAATGCAGTGTGTGTATGTGTGGAGAGAGAGAGAGAGAGAGAGAGAGAGAGAGAGAGAGAGAGAGAGAGAGATTCTCTTTTCTCAATCATTGCTCACAAAGCACAAATTATATATTCCCCCCTCTCTTACCCCCTTCCCCGACAACCACCTGCCCAAGAAATTCAAATGTGTGTGTGTAAATAGAGAGAGAGAGAGAGAGAGAGAGAGAGAGAGAGAGAGAGAGAGAGAGAGAGGATTCAACACACACTTTTCTCAATCATTGCTCACAAAGCACAAATAATATATCCCTCCCTGACAACCCAAATCACTGCCCAAGAAATTCAAATGTGTGTGGGAGAGAGAGAGAGAGAGAGAGAGAGAGAGATTCAATACAATCTCTTCTCAATCATTGCTCACAAAGCACAACTAATATCTCCCCCTCCCCCCGACAACCACCAGCCAAAGAAATTCAAATGTGTGGAGAGAGAGAGAGAGAGAGAGAGAGAGAGAGAGAGAGAGAGAGAGAGAGAGAGAGAGAGAGAGAGAGCGCCAAAATGACCACATCTTGAGAACGAAGTGTATTGGCTACAGTTTCCGTCTAGTCATTTCGGAATTCAGGTCTAGGTTAACCTTCCCTTTTGAGGTTTTCTGTCTACCTGGCTTGGAACCTCCCATTCCTAGTCGTGGCCAGTTTGAATTTCTTGGGCAGGTTGTTGTGGGGTGGGGTGGGGTTTGTGTGTGTAAGGGAAGGGGGGGGCGTTGGTTGGGATTTGTGATTTGTGGTTAGTGATTAAGAAATGGGAATGTGTTGCATCTCTCTCTCTCTCTCTCTCTCTCTCTCTCTCTCTCTCTCTCTCTCTCTCTCTCTCTCTCTCTCTCTCTCTCTCTCTCACACAGACACATGTTTCATTAAAAATTCTCATCTTTCGATATCCTTCCCTCTTTTGTTTTGCTTGTCGAAGTATCTGTTATTCAAATTAATCATTCTCTCAGTGAGCCTCTAATTCTTACCGTCTGTTATCATTTGAATTTGATTATGATTTTCGTGTTTTTTTATTTTTGAAATTTGGGATGTTGGATGAAAATGCTTATAATATATTTATCCCGAAAATTACTTTTGAAAGGAATTTTCACCGCACGGAAAAACTGGTAGAAGAAATTTCCGTAACAAGTTGAAAAACGTGTGAATGCTGAGTGCAGCCATTGAGTAATGGTCCGACCGAGATTACATTACGGTAACTAGACTTGGGTGAATGAAATGGAACAAGGAAAGCTGCCGGTATGGAGCCAGTGAGTATCCTTTGAAAAGGAGGGCGAATTCGCCGGCAGGATTCTGCTAAGAGGATTTGGTAGGCGAACCTGACGAAGAGTGGAATGGGAAGGATCCCGGATCGGCCGGTGGAAGAGAGAACTGAGAGGATCTGTAGTCGAGAGGATCTTCTGCCACTTCCTGTGAGGATATGGCGCGAGTTGAATGTCTGACCTTGAAGCCAGGTCTAAATTATTTCAATTTTCTCATCCATTTCCTTGTCCATTTTAATCCACGGTGTTCCTCTGCACAAGCGCTCACACGTACATTTTATTTGAAAGCTGTATTTTGCTTTTGGGTAGAACGCAGTGGATTGTGCTCAGTCCGTGTTTCAAGGAGGAGGAGGATGGTGGGAAAAAGGAAGGAATCATTTCCATAACCTCAGCCTTCCCCTTTAGTTACCCTCCCCCCCTTACCCCTATGGGCCTCTCCAGCCCCTGGTAATAGGTGGTGGTTTGCCATATACTTCTAACCGTTTTTTGCATAAATTTAAGGCCTATATCTTTTTCTACCTCAATTTTCAGAAGGGATTCCTTTTACCTTCCCCCCCTCAGGAAATAACGGCGCTGGTCTGCTGGTATAGTGGCTAGTGTCGTGGCATGCCACTCAGATGTCGCGGTTTCGCGATGAAAGATCACTGGCTCTGTATCATGATCAGTTACTGCTGCAGTGTGGGATCTGCGGTGGGAGGTTGAAACCAACATTTTTTGGAAGCTTGAATTTCGGGTCGATGGCCTCTGTGTGCTTGTTCTATGCGAATAGGTTTCATCTACTGAAATATATAATAATAATAATAATAATAATAATAATAATAATAATAATAATAATAATAATAACAACAACGTTGAGTTGTTAAGATATTTCGGATTCGCTTCCTTTCCAAATTATCTAGAACGTTCAGTGGGTCTAATACTCAATTTCTGTTGTTCCGGTTAGCAAGTAAATTTGTGTGAATATATAAGCTTAAGTTTATAAATTCACATATAAGACATTCTACACTGTGTTTGGTGTATGATATATATATATAATATATATATATATATATATATAACATATATATATATATATATATATATATAATATATATAATATATAATGTAGATTAGTGTCCTTGGTAGTTACATCCAGCATATCCTCTGTGTTCCTCGGTTTGGCAAAATGTTTCGTCTATATTATTTCGATAACATAATTTTTATTAACTGTAATTTTTTTTATGAGTTCTTTGCGTATTATATCGACTTTGAAATCTCTTTGGAAGGTCTCCATGTTTTTATGAGCCTCTCTACTTTTTCGCTCATTTTCAAGTTTTCTGGACTCGGTGCGTAAGAACTTGTGAAGTCGCTCGAATGCTTTTTGAACTTTCCAGTCACCTTGTGCTTCAGTGTCACATGACTTGCTAGAATTGCAGTCGGTGATTAGGTTCTCCAGGAAATGATCTTGGAGGATTGTAATTGCTTTTCAGCCGCGTTTAGGAGTACTTTCATACATACGAGGTCTGTTCTGAAGCTTGGTGGGAACTCGCTTGTAATATTAGCTTCGGTTCCGCCTGTAATTGAAGACTGTTGAGATGGCTATTTGTCTGTCCGTCCGCACTTTTTCTGTTCGACCTCAGATCTTGAAGACGACTGAGGCTTCGGGGCTGCAAATTGGTATGTTGATCATCCACCCTCCAGTCATCAAACATACCAAACTTCAGCCCTCTAGCCTCAGTAGTTTTTATTTGATTTAAGGTTAAAGTTAGCTATGATCGTGTGTCTAGCACCGTTATAGGTACCAACAACACAGGCCACCACCGAGCTGTGGCTGAAATTTTCATGGGCAGCGGCTGAGTTTCATGTACCGTGACTAAAAGTTTCATACAGTATTATATGCTGTACAGAGAACTCGATTACGCCGAAGAAACTTCGGCGCATTTTGTTACTTGTTTATTTATGAAAATATTCTGTTATGTGCACAGCCGTTGATCTGCAAAAGGGGGAATGTGTAATAACGCCATAAGTTGGACGACTGTTTAAACAAAATAAAAAAGGGAAAATAAACTAGAAGCAGTGTGAGCAAAACAGCGACTTTATTTCCGCGTCTCTGTTGGATTCCACGTTCACAGGAAGTATATTTTTGCATCTGTTCATATTACCGAGAACGATTTTGAACTGGTAAAAAATGCGCCGAAGTGTCTTCGGCGCAATCTAGTTTTCTGTACAGCGCATAATGCTGTATGAAATTCTCAGCCACAAACATGAAACTTTCAGCCACTGCCCGGTGGTGGCCTGTGTTGTTGGCACCTATAGCGGTACCAGACGCACTATCATAGCTAATGTTAACCTTAAATCAAACAAAAACTACTGAGGCTAGAGGGCTGCAATTTGGTATGTTTGATGACTGGAGGATGGATGATCAACATACCAATTTGCAACCCTCTAGCCTCGGTTGTTTTTAAGATCTAACGTAGACAGAAAAAGTGCGGACGGACAGGCAAATAGCCATCTCAAGAGTTTTCTTTTACAGAAAAATAAAAACATATTGCTTAAAAGACATCGTTACACGCTCACATCCAGCGCGGTCGCCTTGTTGGCTTGCTATTTGGTATGTGTGTGTGTGTGTGTGTGCTTGCGTAACTGTAATAACTTAATGCCTTCTTCGCATCTAGATTTATTGAAACTTTTTGGATACGCTTGTCACTTTCAAAGCCTGAGATGCAAGTGAAGAATCAGTTGAAGAAATTCTGACCGCGGTGATGTATCTGAATTCGACGTATGAACAGTAATAGACTTAACGCCCATCTTCATGGTCAGGTGGATAATGTTTCCTGTTCATGATATCCCGGATGTGGATTCGTATCTGCCCGGCGTCAGAGTGAATTAATTTTATTCTTTATCTAGATCGTTGGCTTTCTGGTGACAAGCGTATCCAAAATGTGAGAAACCGAAGGAAGATCATTTAATGTATCTAATTGAAACAGTGACCAGTAAAATTAGATTATATATATATATATATATATATATATATATATATATATATATATATATATATATATATATATATATATATAATTTTATATATTTATATTTGTGTGTATTTGTGTGTAATTTGGTCACATACACCGTGACATTTTATATTCACAAATTTTAAGCCAAAAAATGTTCAGTATCAAAATTCACTCAACCTCAGAAAAATTTATTCCGAGTTGGTGATTGATATCTAACTCATTGTAAGCTTAATGTTTGTGAACACACACACATATATAATTTATTTATGTATTTATGTATGTAATGTTTGTTTGTTATTCTTATCACTTTTTATTTTATAAAATGAGTGGGATTTTTCCGTTTTTCGTTTCTCTGTCAGAACGAATTTGTGTGTGAGCGGGAAAGTAGTAGCATTTGTGACTGCAGTCGTGACCTGAGAAATGTTGGTAATGGGAAAATTACCCTGTGCTGAAAGTCTTCCTTCCTTCCAGGCTTCTTTACCTTTTCCCCCCCATTTCGTTCCTTCCAGGCTTCCTCACCCATTTTCCCCCATTTCGTTCCTTCCAGGCTTCTTCGCCCATTTTTCCCCATTTCCTGTGATCGTATCCTGGAACCAAGCCATCGTCGTCATCTCTATTATCATCCGAATGAGGAAATATTAACGCATACCATTTTCTGTATTTTTTTCTTTTCCCATTTCGTTTCCTTTTAGTTTCGTGTAAAAGAAAACTGTTGAGATGACGATTTGTCTGTCCGTCCGCACTTTATCTGTCCGCCCTCAGATCTTAAAAACTACAGAGGCTAGAGGGCTGCAAATTGATATCCTGATCATCCACCCTCCAATCATCAAACATACCAAATTGCAACCTTCTAGCTTCAGTAGTTTTTATTTTATATAAGGTTAAATTTAGCCATGATCGTGCGTCTGGCACCGCTATAGGTACCAACAACACAGGCCACCAGGGGGCCGTGGGTGAAATTTCCATGGGTCGCGGCTAAGAGTTTCATGGGCCGTGGCTAAATTTTCATACATCATTATACGCTGTACAGTAAATTCGATTGCGCCGAAGAAACTTCGACGCATTTTTTTACTTGTTTTCAACCGAAGCGAAAGTTTGAGTACGAATTCCAGAAGGGAACGCACCAAGTTTTCGCCCAAGAAGTTGGGACTTTGGAGGGATCGATTTTGTCATCTAGGAATTTTCTCAGCTTCTCCCTTCATACGCTTAAATTCTGTTCTTGCTCTCCTTGAGGAATATCGCCTTCGTTTGCTAAAGATGATGCATTCCTGCATTTGGCATAGTTTTGCATTTGTATGGTTACTGGTCCGCTGGTATAGTGGTTAGTGTCGTGGCATGCCACTCAGGATGTCGCGGGTTCGCGTCTCCCCCAAGGCGATGAAAAATCACTGGCTCTGTATCATGATCAGTAATGCTGCAGTGTGGGGTTGAAACCAACATTCTTTGGAAGCTTGAATTTCCAGTCAGTGGCCCCTTTGGTGTGCTTGTTGCACGTGAATAAGTTTCATCTACTGAAATAATAACAATAACAATAACATTATTTTAGCAGCACTGAACTGGCTGTAGTACTGGTGGAGTAGTCAGGTTACTGCATCGCGTGTTTTGAATCGCGCAGTTTCTGTAGAGTTCCTAACTATCAAGACTTGACCAGTGGGTAGGAAGGAGTCATTTTAAAGATAAAAAACAGGAGAGGAGAAGTATTTTTACACTCACACACACACACACACACACCCTCGGGTGGTCGTGTCTGGAAGATCCTCAGGCTAAGAAGAATAGCAGCGGCCATCATCATCATCACGATCGTCCTTGAGAGATGAATGTTCTAGGAGCCAAAAGGGTTACCATGTGGGATACCAAGGTCCAAAGAAAAGGACCTTGGAGGACACACCATAACCGCGTAGTATCAGCGTATGTGGATGAGAGTGTGGTTATGCGTTTGCGATCGTATGCCTTTAATGAAAATCCCCGAAGGGGGCTATTTGTAAACTATGCTTGTTAACTTATTACGTATTTTTCGCTCGATTTTTTTTTGTCTTAAATTTCAGCTGGAATAATCGTCAAAATCATCATTAAAACACTGAATAAAAATGTAAAGGCTTAGTATTACGTATGGTCATATTAATACATTTGCTTGTGGTGTTAAGATGTAAAATATAATACGTCTGAATCTTTACCGTTGAAATTCGAAATATACTGTACATGTAACGGTATGGTAATATTTAGGGTTAGTTAATACATGTGTCTAAATAGTTTTTCTTATTCATTTGATTGTTTGCGTTGTTAAAATGCGGCTCGACTTTTTTAATAGCCAAAATGTGACACTGTTTTAGTTTTCTGTAAAAGAAAACTATTGAGATAACTTAATCTGTCCGTCGCACTTTTTCTCTCGCCCTCAGATCTTAAAACTACTGAGGCTGGGGGCTTTTGCAAATTAGTATTGATCATCCACCTCCAATCATCAAACATACCAAATTGCAGCCCTCTAACCTCAGTAATTTTATTGATTAAGGTTAAAGTTAGCTGTAATCGTGCGTCTGGCAACGATATAGGCCACCACCGGGCCTTGGTTAAAGTTTCATGGGCCGCGGCTCATACGGCATTATACCCACCGAAAGATAGACCTATTTTCGGTGGCCGTCTTTATACGCTGTACAAAAACTCGATTGCGCTGAAGAAACAGGCGCCTTTTTTACTTGTTTCAGGTTTTATTTTTAATTTTTTTATTTTTATTTTGTTGGTGGGGGGGGGGGCGCTGCCAGTGGAATTCAGGCGGGACTGAGTTAAACCGTTGTGTGTTATTGAATCTAATGGCCCAAGACCATAATTCCGAGTATCTGTGCAAGGACAGTTCCAGAGCAGGTGTTTTGTTTGCTTGACAATAATATGGTTCCAAGAATTATGAAGAGGTTTCCCAGTTTCTATTGGAACAAGTAATTTTGGAAGTGAATGATGTATTGCTGAAATATTTTTGGAGGCTGTACCAGGATGTTGACACACCCCATTTGATATATATATATATAGTATATATATATATATATATATATATATATATATATATATATATATATATATATATATATATATATATATATATATATATTATTATTATATATATATATATATATATATATATATATATATATATATATATATATATATATATGTGTGTGTGTGTGTGTATATGTGTGTGTGTGTGTGTGTGTGTGTGTGTGTCAATAAATCTTTAAATTTGAATTTGAAAACATATGATTCACTATGTTTAGTTTATGATTATTAAATTGGTTCTCGTACCGCTTTCCTCTTGGCGTTTGTAGACTGAACTATTTTCATTTTACCCAATATTCTCACTAAAGGCCTTATGTAGCCAGCGCCCGCGTGGCCAAAAGCGCGCGCCAAGGCGTTAACTATTTACAACGAATTCTTTGGGAAGAGGGAAGTCGCCCCAACTCCCAGCACGGCTTGTTTTGGATTAAAGGTCTCTGCCGCCTTTCTTGGGACCTTGGCCGGGTGTAAACAAGGTGGTCGCTCTGTTGTGCATTAACCTTTTGTTGTCCGCTGCCTTTTCCCCGATCCGCTAGCCGAAGAATATAGTTGAAGGCCTCCATTTATTGACTGTCGGTGGGATTCAGGGCGACTGAGGGAAAAAGGTAGGTGTTATTGAATTTGGTGGGCCGGGAGCAATTTTGAGTAACTGTACATATAAGAAGCTGATTATATATATATATATATATATATATATGTCTCTTTCATATATATATGTGTGTGTGTGTGTGTGTGTGTGTGTGTGTGTGTGTGTGTGTATGTATGAATGTGTTTCTGTAAAACAACAGTATAATATGAAGATAAAAAGGCCCATAAAACACTGTTTGAACGTGCAACAGTTTTACCAGTGAAGTGCTAGAAGTATATGGTTGCAACGTTCAATTAGTGTTTTATGAGCGCGCTTCTTATACATACTGTACATACATACACACACTCCCTACATAAAGCAAATCTATACCTCCTTCGGTATTATTTCCGAGAGTGGCGTGAATTGGCTACTAAATGACGTAGCGTAATGCTTGTGGTACAAAACATATGTATATATTATAATATTGTATATATATATATATATATATATATATATATATATATATATATATATATATATATATATATATATATACACAGTATATATAATTAAAGTACAGCTTTTGAAAAAAGATAATCATGTACTAATTTATTCACGTAGCAATGAATAAATTCCTAATACTATTTTTTTGTCTGATTACAGGTGAGGGTTTGTTCTGTGGCGGAAGAACGAGGAATGACAGGTAATGTAAAGGTGAAGAATCCAGCAGATTGAACCAAAATCTTCGTTGGCGGTGTAGTTTTTTATACTTGTAATTTTCCCAGACAGTAGTTGAAAAACATCGACTTCATAATCAGGATTTGTGAGGTGTGTTAGGAAATGAATCATTTTACCTATCGTATATATTCTAGTGTATTCCTAAGCTGCTGATATTCTCTTTGTCCAATAACTTGATATTCTCGTCACCCAGTAAACTGTTGATATTTTTTTTACCTGGTAAACTGCTTATATTCCCTTTACCCAGTAAGCTGTTGATATTCCCTTTACCTAGTAAACTGATGATATTCTCTTTACCCGGTAAATTGCTGATATTCCCTTTACCCGGTAAACTGCTGATAGTCTCTTTACCCACTAAACTGCTGATATTCTCTTTATGTGGTAAACTAATAAGATTCTCTTTACCCAGTAGACTGATGATATTCTCTTTGCCCAGTAGACTGATGATATTCTCTTTACCTAGTAAACTGCTAATATTCTCCTTACCCAGTAAACTGCCGATATATTCCTTACCAAGTAAACTGCCGATATTCTCTACCCAGTAAACTCCTGATATTCTCGTTACCCAGTAAACTGCTGAAATTCTCGTTACCCAGTAAACTGCTGATATTCTATTTACCCAGTAAACTGCTGATATTCTATTTACCCAGTAAACTGCTGATATTCTCGTTACCCGGTAAACTGCTATTCTCTTTACCCAGTGAATTGCCGATATTCTCTTTACACAGTAAACGTCTCATATTCCCTTTGCCCAGTAAACTGCGGATATTCTCTTTACCCCGTAACGATATTCTCTTTTCTCAGTAAACTACCGATATTCTCTTTACCTAGTAAAATACTGATATTCTCTACCCAGTAAACTGCTGATATTCTCTTTACCCAGTAAACTGCTGATATTCTCCTTACCTAGTAAACTGCTGATATTCTCTTTACCCATTAAACTGCTGATATTCTCGTTACCCAGTAAACTGCCAATATTCTCTTTACACAGTAAACTGCGGATATTCTCTTTACCTAGTAATGATATTCTCTTTTTTTTAGTAAACTGCCGATATTCTCTCTACCTATTAAAATGCTGATATTCGCTTTGCCCAGTAAACTGGTGATATTCTCTTTACCCATTAAACTGCTGACATTCTCTTTACCCATTAAACTGCTGATATTCTCATTAACCAGTTAACTGCCCATATTCTCTTTACCTAGTAAACTTCTGAGATCCTCTTTACTCAGTAAACTACTTACATTCTCGTAACCCAGTAAACTGCTGATAATCTTATCCACACATCCAAGAGCACAAATTCATTTAAACCACTTGATAACAGTTCGTGAACCTCACCAGTCCTCTGACGGTAAGCGTGGAGCTGTCAGTCGAGAAACGCCAATCTTAGCGCATGCATTCATTTCTGCATTGGTGCAGAACACGCCTCCTGGGAATTGCAATTCATTACCTATGCATGAGCTTAAGCGCTCTCACCCATCTGAGAGTTTATTTGGCCTTTTTTTATTTCTTCAGAGCTAACAGTTTCGTGATGCCAGAAGCTGTTGGGAGTTGGGAGATACGCTGTTGCATATCTGTTTATGCGAATATTCGTTATTGTTGGTTTACTGATGGAGATGCGGTTGTAGTATTAGTACCTCTTCATGGTACTGATTATAGTTTTTTAGGTTTTATATTGTTAGTGACTGAGCGGACGAGATCGTTTCTTTTACATAACTAAAGTGTGTGTGTGTGTGTGTGTTTGTATGTATGTATGTATGTATATATATATATATATATATATATATATATATATATATATATATATATATATATATATATATATATATAAATATAAAATATATATAAAAATATATATATGTGTGTGTGTACACATACATACATACAAATATATATATATATGTATGTGTGTATAATATGTGTATATATATATTATATTAATCCACAATGCCTTCTTAACTTCTCGAGATGTAGATGGCATTGTGGTTATTATATTAAAACGTATTTATTAAAATTTAGTAGATCCCATACACAAACACACACACACACACACACACACACACACACACACACACACACACACACACACATATATATATATATATATATATATATATATATATATATATATATATATATATGTGTGTGTGTGTGTGTGTAATAATAGCTAATAATAATGTGTTTTTATTATTACTATTATTATATTATTGGGTCATGAAGACAAAGCGTGCCTTTCACTCATGCATGACGGCCTTACGGGTGTGTGGATACAATATTTCTTCACTTCGCCTTCTACAATTATTTCTCTACTTCAATGTCTTGACCCGTTTCTCCTGTCAATCGTTACATTCACTTCTTTCCAAATACGGGAGTGGGTGCATATTCTACTTCTCTATCATGCATATATAGTGTGATTAACTGGTGTATATATATATATATATATATATATATATATATATATATATATATATATATATATATATATATACAGTATATAAACTACCTTCACAGTTGAAACTGGGCCTTAGGTTTTAGACCTTTGATAGACAGTCGCCTTGACCATTCAGCTTACCACGAAGATTTGACCCTGTTCATGTGGTTGAGGTTGCGGTGGTCGAGTGACATACACTCGACATGACCGTGTTCGAATCATGACCGGTGTGATGCACTTTCAATTGAGGTGTCCCCTTGAGGTGTGTAATTACCAAGGTACAATGAAATCGATATGAAGTGATATTTGTTGCGTAATATTTCTGAGAATGAAGACGTGACATGTAAATAGGTAATATAATTATACAATGTATATATATATATGTATATATATAATGCTGAATTTATGAGTGTTTAAAAGAAAAACATACATTATACATATACTTAAACACACATACATACATACGTACAAATATATATATTATGCATATAATATATGTATATGCTTGTTTATATGAATGTGTTTAAGTATATGTATAATATATATATATATATATATATATATATATATATATATATGTGTGTGTGTGTGTGTGTGTGTGTGTGTGTGTATGTATGTACTGTGTACTGTATGTGTGTTCAAGTAGGCCCCTATATGTACAAACATATAATGTATGTTTTCCTTTCAAGCACTCATAAATTCAGCAATGCCGTTGTCTAAACCACCGGCCTTTCACTTTCCTGGCCTTGAAGCCTTGTAGAGAGAGAGGGCTGGATAGAAATTCTTGGCATCTAAAGGGAGGGACAGACAGGAAAATCCCGAACAGGACCGGAAGAACCAGTGTGTTGGGGCCATGAAAGCCAAGAAGTGATGAGGGAGTCGGTTCCTGGAAGGGTGAAGACAGCGGACTGATGCAAAAACATCAGTTTATTGGTATTATTATTTTAGTAGATGAAATCTATTCGCATGGATCAAGTACACTGTAGGGGCCACTGACTTGAAGTTCAAGCTTCCAAAGAATATGTTGGTTTCGACCTCCCACCGCAGACCCCACACTGTAGCAGTAACTGATCATGGTAAAGAGCTAATGGTTTTTCATCCCCTGGTGGGAGACGCGAACCCACTACATCTGAGTGGCATGTCACGACACTAACCACTATATCAGCCGACCAGCAGTGAGATGAGTGGCTTATTGTGTGTATGAGTTCTTTGGCCTTCATGTTAACGCTGCTATCGGCAGCACTTTAAATTGAGGAAGTTCGCTATAGTTGTTTTTGCTTGCATGAAAATGATTTATGGGCGATGTGAGTCTGACATTCATAACTGATACTGAGTCCGAGAGATTGTTAGAAAGATAGCAGTTATGGTCATCACTCACTGTCTAAACGTGGATTATTAGATGCTGATAAGTCATGCTATTATTATTGAATTTGCCGTGGTATCATAATAACTGGCGTACCAGTACTGTCTGAAAGGACGCCATTATAAAAGAGGGTCGAGGCGGTAAACATCACCAGTGAAGATTTAGCATGACATCCTGAAGCTCTTGCCAAGATAACCTTCATTCTTCATACTAGTGATCCGTGGTTAGAGGGGCTGTCCCTGGGCTGGACGACGGCAACTGTAAATGTAGTGTTTATTTTCTGTCGCTTAACCATTACACACAGGCAAAAAACGCCAAGCTTTTCGTTACAGATGCAGTTGTTCATCATGTCTTTAAGCCGCATCTCCTTAGACGAGTGGTTCTCAACCAGGGGAAATTCCCCCCTAGAGGGGGAATTTTAGAGTTTCAGGGGGTGGGGTGGGGAGTGGGAATTGTGACCACAGATTGGCAGGCTCAAACTGGCCCTAAGAGCACACAAAACGCAATGTGCATCAGTCCGCACTACTGAGAGGTCACGCTGGCCTTTCTCCCCTCTAGCTTATGTGTTTTGTTAGTATTTCGTTGCACATTATTTAGGACGCACCTTTTGAGGAAGACAATTTGGAAAGGTCTGGGGAATGACGTTCTGACATATGGTGAAAGGGATGGGCCAAAAAAGGTTGAGAACCACTGCCTTAGACGTCTAGATGGCTTATGGAAAGAAAGAAGCCAAATACAGATTTATCTGCATAGCACTGGATAAAAAGATTAATAGACCCCTCATACAAATACGTTAAGTGCACTCTCAAGTCTCTTCACCGACTTGCACCTGTCATTTTTGCAATAATACCGTTGTTACACGACGGGTAAAAGTGTTTAACCTTGCGAGATCGTGTTGAGGACAACCCGTTTGTGGAAAAAAGGGGTATCCTGTGTCAGACTTCCCAAGTGGCTTCTCTTAGAGTTGAAACAGAGAAATGTTAAAAAAACGGTAGAACTCTCATTACTAGAGCGAAATAACATAAAAATAACAGGATTAATATCATTGGCACTTACATTTGACACACAATAGATATCGTTCATGAGCATAACAAACAAATACTGGATAATGCAACAAACAGAGGCAATGGAGAAAATTGGTGAATGCGGGAAAAACAAACAGTGAATAACGTTGACGAATGCGGCAGAAAAAAATGATGGATAACATTGAGAATGCAGCAAAAACAAACAGTGATTAAAGTTAATGAATGACGCCAACGCAGACAATGGAAAACGTTGACGGGTGCAACAGACGCTGATGGTAACATTGACGAATGTAGCAAACACAGATCAGGGGTAATGTTGGTAACATTGACGAATGTAGCAAACACAGACCAGGGATAATGTTGGTAACATTGACAACTGTAGCAAACACAGACAAGAGATATTGTTGGTAACATTGACGAATGTAGTAAACACAGACCAGGGATAATGTTGGTAACATTGACGAATGTAGCAAACACAGACCAAGGATAATGTTGACAAATGTAGCTAACAAACACTTGGCTGCATGGATTAATGTAGGAAACACCAACACTGGTTCAATTGACAGATGCAGCAAAACGCAAAAGTTACAGGAAACACAAACCAATGTTAATGTTAAAAAACACAAATATAGCAAACGAACTAGTGGTAATGTTGGCGAGTGTAAGAAGCACGAACCATCGATTATGTTGGCAGATGTAGAAGAGACAAACAGTGGATAATGATTATTAATGTAGAAAACACAAGCAATAGATAATGGATGAAGCAGAACATTGACAAAAATAGCTAATACCAATATGAATATCATACCTAACATTAAATACAATCAGCAGATAACGTTGATAAGTACAGCTAACACGAACAATGGAAAATGTTTACAAACAGTGAATAATGTTTACTAACATGAACAATGGATAATGTTTACAAACAAACGACGGATAATGTTTACAAACACAAAAATGGATAATGTTTACAAACACAAGCAATGAATAAAGTTTACAAATACAAACAATGAATAATGTTGACAAAAACAATAATTTTTGCAAACATAAACAATGTATAATGTTGACAAATACTGCCAACATAGACTGGAATATCAATGGCATATGTAGCATGTCCAGACTGGCCAACATTGATGATTATAGCAAACGCTTAAAATGAGTAATGATTCCGAAACAGAAACAGGGCATAACAGTGGAATATTTGTGGTGAAAATAGCAATCACAAACCATGAATAGCTTTGAAGAATAATTGTTTCTCTTTTTGGAGATACATTTGTGAAATGCTGCAGAGCAGAGTGGACACAGCTACAACATTTATATTATTTTTTTTTTTTAACCCCCGGAGCGATTTTTAGCCTAGACCAAATGATGATCCATAATGATTCTTTTTTAAGCTGTACATGGTGGACTTATAATATTATATTTGCGCTCTCTCTCTCTCTCTCTCTCTCTCTCTCTCTCTCTCTCTCTCTCTCTCTCTCTCAGGAAAATAGAAAAAAAATGGCATTTTCATATAGTGCAACAAGGATTTCGACATTTCTTTTTATAGTATATATATGTATGTATATGTATAACTGAATCACGAAAATATGGAACGTGATGAATATATAAATAAAGATAAAATCCACGAAGGAAAGGGAAACACTGGAGTGCTGCGAGACCTTTCTACTCTGTCATCCTTTGCTTGGCTGTAAGTAAAGGACGACGGAGTCAAGGCCTCATAACACTCCACGTTCCCTTTCCTTAAATGAATTATATCTTTAATAATATATATATATATATATATATATATATATATATATATATATATATATATATATATATATATATACACATATATATATACATATATATATACATATATATATATATATATATATATATATATATATATATATATATATATATATATATTATCTATGTATATATAATAATATATATATATGTATATACTTAAACTGTAAGATATGGACTATAAGCTGAAGGGGTTCCTGAAAAAGAACAGGTAGGTGATCTTTGTCAAATTCGTACTTTAAAGTGCTGCCTTATGAATGAATTCCATGTGCAGAAAATAGCTATACCATTTGCAGTTTTATCTACAGTATATACACACAGTAATCGCCTCTATCTTCTGAAAAACCATTTACTCTTATGACCCTTTTCTTCAAATTCCTCTTTCACGGAACTGGTCTACTTCTTCGTACACTTCCAAATTGTACACGTTCTTTCCACCATCCTCCATTCTTTCCCTATGACCGATCCTTCTCTAAGCACTGGTCCATCCTTTCACTGACTGCAGTATTTTTACCATCATAGGGCGTTAGTGCTGTCAGTGTGAGGTGCATTGTAGGCATTACTTCAAGTTCTTTGCAGCATCCCTTCGGCCCCTAGCTGCTAACCCTTTCATTCCTTTTACTGTGCCTCCGTTCGTATTCTCTTGTGTCTTACTTTCCACCCTCTTCTGACAATTGTTTCATAGTGCAACTGCGAGGTTTTCATCGTGTTACACCTTTCAAACCTTTTTACTGTCAATTTCCGTTTCAGAGCTGAATGGCCTCATAGGTCCCAGCGCTTGGCCTTGGGTAAAATACTATATATTCCATATTGTTCACCATTCTGTTCATCTGATGTCACAAGGAACTCTTCTCAACAGCTTCATCCTTTTATCTTTCACTTGTCATCCCCACTTCATTTCCCTAAAGGAAACTTGGTTCAACAGTCTCATCATATATGCCAACCTTGGTTTGCATTGAATGCAAGTTTCTTTTAAGTCTCCTGCACAAATCCTGCTACTCTCTTTGGTTCATTTATTTCTTGGCTCACCTCTTCGTCCAATCTTGCCATTATCCAGTTTATGTGCTCCTAAATACCTGTTAACTACTTCCATCCTTCTGACATCCATGTTTATCATTCATTCTCCATCTTCCTGATTTCCATATGATCTCATAACCTTACTGATGCTAACATATGTAATCCACTTTCTCCTCTTGCAAACACTCAAATTTTTCCCTCTAGTTTGTGGAGGTCCTCTTGCTATCCCTACTCAGCACTGAATTCTTTCACCAATTTTTTTTTCTGTTTCTCTTCAGTATCCCTAACCAGTACTCCATCATTTGAAAAAATCAGTCTTTCCACACTCCATTCAATCTTTGGACAGTTTTTCGTATCCCAGATTTTCACCATATGTATTGATGTTCACGAGTTCCTGGGTAATTTGACTCCAGTAATTTTGACTCCAGTATTTTGACTCCCATTATTTTGACTCCAGTAATTTGACTCCCGGTCATTTTGATTCCAGTAATTTCACTCCCACTTTTCCTTTTCTTTTTCCGTTGAATATACTTTTAATCTTTCTTGTTTAGTTCAAAAAATAAAGTTTTTTTAAGAAAAACAAGTTGATACATATTAACTAAAATGAAAAGAAAACGAATAATACTAAAAGCCATGTTAACATCTTTTATTAATACAAACATGCATGTAATATCTAAAATGGATAAAATGTAATCATACAAAGTATGAGATAACACTTTGGCAACGCCAGTTCCTTACATTACGACTTACACGCACAGTTGAGGCATAAGAGCCATTTCATTTCATCAAGCTTTTTCACAAGGGCAAAATTAATGAACGAGAAGATTCTGGCAGGCAGATGCCTGTGATTTTAGTTCAGCTAAAGTTTTACGCACTTTCGGTTTTAGAAGCACACGAACTGTGATGATGTTCACCGACGTTCTTGATTGTATCATAATGTTCATCATGCGTCATAGTGTGGACTCGAGCTTTACCAGGACTTGATTTCACATTTCCAGTGCTGAAGTCTTGGATCGTCACCATTTAGTTTATTTCTCATATATATACAGTAGTTCATGTTATCCACAAGTTTCTTTCCTCCCCAGGTGCTATTAAAAACAAAGGCATGGTGACCAATATATTTCCCTTTAAAGTAATAAACAAAGTAAGATGTTGATGTGGACTGGTAAACCCGAAGAGTCAGAAATACAGCTTCCCAAATTAGTAGAGATAGTTTCAGTTAGTCTCCATAGAGCGATAATTTTAGTCAACTGCCTAAGCGTGCATGTAAACAAGCAATTCTATTACTAAAATTATGTACTTTTACTTGTTTCCTGTTTCATAAATTTTTGTTTGTTTTTCTTCTTCTTTTATCTCTTTACTTTTTTAGACGGTAAATAGTGATGATTATGAAACTGAGAATTAACAGAACCTTTTTCTGATAGTGGGAGTAAATTGCACCAGAGTCAGATTGACCAGAGTCAAATGCTGGGAAGCAGAATACCGGAGTAAAAATACAGGGGAGTTAATTTTTTGAACTAAAAGAAAAAAGATTAAAGTTGTATATTCAACGAAAAAGAAAGGAAAAAGTGGGGTGAAATACCCAAGAATCAAAATGACCAGAGTCAAAGTACTGGGAGTCAAAATACAGGAGTCAAAATACCAGAGTCAAATTACCAGAGTCAAATTACCGGCCACCGATGTTCACATATTCTCTTCACTTTCCCTTCTTGCAAACACTTTTACATTTTTTTTACTGGTTTCTGCAGTTTTGCTTAACACTACCTCCTGTAAGTATTGTATACTTGCACTGGTTTGTTCTGTTTCTCTTACCACACCTAATCATTACTGCATCATTTTACAAAATCAGCCTTCCCATGTATACACACTTCATTAAAAAGATAGTTTCATATCCTACAACTTTGCACCTTCATGTACCTTTTTTTATATTTCTTACATTACTTCATCCATTAAGATATTGAATATTCATGGAGACAACATACACTTGTATCAGTACCATTTGTATACAAAGCCATTCACTTGTGCTTCCAAAATCTTAACACATACTTGACATCTGTCGTAAATCCTTCTTATTGCTCCCTTGTAAGTTCTAAGTTTTTTTTTCAGATCCATTTATGCCACATACACACACAGCATTTTCCCTTACTTTGGGATATCCCACATAACAAATTATTGGTAGACATACTCTCTGCCCTAACCATTCTTCTCCGAAATCTCTGTACCTCTCCTGGTATGCTAGGAACAGTTATTCAACTCACCAATTTTTTTTTTGTGTTTTTGTTTTGGAACCTTTCCTTCGTCCGGATATACCTTATACACCTGGTCAGCCATTCGGTCGCAATTTCACCACCATACCCAAAGCACGTCGGTTATTATCCCATATACTCTAGGCCTTTTATTCTTCAATGTCTTAATTGCCCTCTGTGCATCCTAAACAAACTGACATTTAAATTAGTAACCCATTTAACATTTACATCATTCATTTGTCTCTTTCACAATCAACAAATGTCTGCTCGTTCTCCAAGTCAATTCTTAATTACTGAATGGTTGTATTCTAGAAAGACGAAAAGCATCTGTAATTTCTATCGTTGTTGACGATTACATTCTTAATACGTATACTCGTGACATTTAAATGAAAATATATACACAAACAGACGCGTTTTTACATGCATTATTATGTATGTATTTCTCAGCCGTTGTATATCCTTGCACTTGCCATGAAACTTGTCGTAATGCTCGGTATTCCGTGCTTGCATTTGTTGGGAAGATTTCAACGTGTGTCCCGGCATACCAGAAGCTAAGTATCAAATTAGATTACTAGTGCAGACGTGCGAAAGTGGAAGGCCTAATCTTGCCAGCCAGCATTAATTCCAAGTGCGCCTTTGTTGGGGGAGAGTAGACGCGGGCAAGAACTTTCATTAAAACGGAACGATATGCTATCAAACAGGTGGCTTGGATGTATGCGTGTGTGTGTGTGGTTCGCTATTGTTTGTTAATCTCCTTTGTTCAATATTGTTTGTTAATGACTTATGGTGGACTGAATTGTTGGAGGAACTCGTTTAGGAAAGGAAGGCTTTAATGCATTAGGCGTGGAATGAGGTTTGGTGAAAGCGAAAATGCATGCAGGAGCATACCCTCGAATTCAGGTGGTAGCAGATGTTATATTCAGTCATAGAAAGTATTTCTTTCGAAAAGATGCTTTTACCTATTTCCAGTGTCGCTCAAGATCTTTTAGGAGCATTATTTTGAGGTAAACGTCTCTCTCTCTCTCTCTCTCTCTCTCTCTCTCTCTCTCTCTCTCTCTCTCTCTCTCTCTCTCTCTCTCTCTCTCTCAGTTTAGGAAAATGTTAACCCAGTCACTACGGATGAGGCTGGAAGTGAGTTGGGCTCGGCGAGTTTGTGTGGCGTTAAAATGTATTTTTCCTTCATGTAAAAGTCAATGCCTTAAGACAGGTATTTTTATTCGTGGTATGTGAAATAGTTTTTATTTTATATTATTGTACCTTCAGTTTCCTATACAATGGAAAATTGCCTGAAGATTCTTTTAGTCTGAAATTGATGCGTTTCGACCACGGAACTGTTTTTATATATCATTGTACCTTCAGTTTCTGAAATTGATGTTTTTCAGCCACGGAGCTATTGTTACTTTTGTTTTGTGTAGATTTTTAATTAAAAAAAATGTAACGTTTGCTGGTTCCCTAATTGGAGAGTACAAGGATAGCAAGAACCTGAACTGATATGCATTCAGATGTTAAATAATTTTTTAAACGGGTACAAGATACTGGTTTACTGAATGGATATTTTGGCAATTATTTTCATTTGAAGACTGACTGATAGATGTACTTGATGGATATTTTCTCATTTATTTATTTTTTGTTTTTTAAGCTGTAGTAGTAAGTAAACCCCTTAACAAAGTACACGAGGTCAGAACAAGCACTTGATAAGCATGTAATGACAACTATTTGATTTTATATTTAAGATTATAAAGCTATGTATGTACATTGTGAAAGGTGTAGGAAAGCAGGGTAATATCTCTTTACCATGGGTAATGTGTCTTATCTAGAGGACTTTGGAACTCCGCGTTCCTAATCATAATTCCCCCATAATAAGGATTAAGGATTAGATCTCAGACATCCCTTCTAATCCTCTTTTCAAGAAGGGAATCCTCGCTTAATCCTCCTTTTTAATACCGGCAAAGGAAAGCGAACCAGCTTATAGCGGCTGTGAGGCTGTAGATTTATGATGCGGCCTTGAATTTCTTTATAACTTGTTTTTCGGTAATTAAAGAGATCGATTTTTTTTACCTGGTTTTTGAAATGGCCTCCAGACAGGAATCTTTTCTTACAAATATTGGTGTTAAATAAGGATATTGTTTTTTTTTTTTTACCTCATTTATTGTACACCAAACGAGAACTAATGAATTTTGTTCTCGTTTGTTGTATAATGAACGAGGTAAAAGAAAAATCCTTATTTAACACCGATATTTGTAATAAACGATTCTTCTGTCTGGATGCCATTTCAAAAAACAGGTTAAAAAATCAATCTCTTTAATTACCCAAAAACATGTTATAAAGAAATTCGGCCAATATCATAAATATTTCTTGTGGCTGAAGAACTTTTCACACATTTGCGAGTTGATGTCACAACTGTTAGTTGACTTTTCTATCGATAGCGAGGGTAAGAACTCTCTATTTCAATTTGTTTTAAGCAATATCTTGACTTAAACGGTAAAGGAGATTACTCAGAATACCTCAGGCGTTCGATAATTGAAAAGAAATTTTTCCTCAATTAGCTCTTGGTTTACAACCAGTAAATCATGGGCCACGGCTCACTTTACACGGTCAACTAGGATGATTCATCATTAATCCCTTGCCTGGCCGACCCTGGACCGACCTGCCTTAGTGAGTCCTGGTATAGCGTTCATAGATAGAGGAGGACGATTAAGCTTGTGAAGGCCCGAGTCTCGGATTGTTATTCACTAAACCAAAGAAGAAAGTTTTCGGATCGATTATTTTACGACCCTTGAATGGTGATAGATATCCCCCTTCCCAGCAGATGAATGGGGATCTTGGGAATAAACATTTGAGTGGATAAACAGTGAGTTAACACGATTGACTCTTGTTGCCCACTGTCATTAATTTCAGGAGATAACTATTTAGTCATTTTTTTAGCAGAGGGAGCGTACTATAGACGGCTGCCATCCTGATTCTGTAGGTCACAGATCCAGGTGACGATGCGATGTCCAGGTGGGACCATAACATTAACGTTATTTTAAGCGTGCAAAAATTTACTCTTTCGTGATCAGCTTAAAGGAGTTTGTCTCTTAATAATGGTCTGAAGTACCCTCTTATGGCCTGTACATAATTTTACACTTTTTCGATAAGCCAATTTTTTTTCATGTCATTTCCTTTTCATAGTTTTTGTCAGACCACTTTCTGTTAGTCTTTATATATATATATATATATATATATATATATATATATATATATATATATATATATATATATATGTATATATATATATGTATTTTCTAGTTTTCAAGTCGTTCCTTTTATAGTTTTATATCATACCATAATCTGTGAATTACAAGTTTTCCCACTTTGTATTAAAACACCTCAGCAACTTAATGAAGGACCAGGGGTTTAAGTTTTCCCACTTTGTATTAAAACACCTCAGCAACTTAATGAAGGACCAGGGGTAAAAAAGAGATGAACAGTATGTCACAAAAGGAACAAAATACACCGGGGGGACATGTCAGTTACCGTGATGAGGTTCTTTACCCTGAGTGAAAGTTTGTCTCCGTGTCAAAGGGCTGTGGTGTTCACACACGTCATGTGACATCACGCCATGACACTTTACCCTGTTACTGGAATTCCATTACTTAATGGTCCGTTTAGTGTCGATCAACGCCACGTTTTAATTGAAAGGCGAGAGAAAGGAGAAACGGTGCTAGCGAGAGGTATGTTGATAACTGAAAGTAACCGCTTGGTTGATACAAGCAGAGCGTAAGTTGGATATTAACCCGCTAATATCCACGCGTCACCTCGAATACTAGTACTAAACATGGCGGAAGAAGATCAGTGGGACCCGCCGTGTTCAGTACTAGCCCCTCCAGGGAATCAAAATTATTATATACCTCATTTTCTACATATATTTCTATATGTAATAAACGTCTTTTTATCCCCGAGAAACTAGTACTAAACACGGCGTCCATTGAGCTTCCGCCATGTTTAGTACTAACCTCAGTATTTACATAGGTGGATACCAGGAGGATACATACCCGGTTAATAACCGCAAGTTGTGGATGTCTGTTGCTTTAATGAGCTGTGTTTTTGTGTGTGTATTCATATGTTTACATGAATGCGTGTTTTCTCTCCGACATGATCTTGAGACGCCGTGTTTGCATTTGATTTTTTTTTTGTCAGCAGTGGTTTTCAGCCTTTTTCGGCCCATGCACCCTTTCACCATACGTTAGAATGCCATTCTCCCCGTGTTTCCAGAATTGTCTGCCTCAAAAGGTGCATTCCAAATAATATGCATATAATACTAAAAATCCTTATTATAATTACTTCCATATATAGATTAATTTTATAGTGTAGTTTTACACATTTAATAGCGATTGAACATGCTGGTGGATATTAAAAAATCAGTAAAAATTTTCACAATCCCCCCCCCCCAAAACTCTGAAATTCCTCCCTAGGGGGGGAATAAATAATAAATAAAAGTGGTCACAATTCCCCTCATGAAACTCTGAAATTCCCTCCTGGTAGAGAACCACTGGTCTAGATCCTATTGTACCAACATGTTTGCGATGTATTGTTTCTAAAAAGGAAATAGCGAAAGCGGAAGAGATATTTTTACTCGCGAATGCGCCCATGATAAATTAGATGGCCCCCAAAAGATCTATGGCTCATGCCGTAACAATCCCGTCATGCGAACATGAAGAATTTAGAAAGTTTTGTTTTACCAGATTGCCACCAAACGAAAACTTTCTTAAATCGCGTGTATCCTGTAAGGGGGGGGTTAGTTCCCTCAGTGCACCTCACGTGGTGCACTGTAGGCATTACTTAAGGGTCTTAGCAGCGTCTCTTCGGCCCCTGGCTGCAATTCTTATCGTTTCTTTTATTGTACCTCCGTTCATATTTTCTTTCTTCCATCTTACTTTCCACCTTCTCTATAAAAATTGTTTCCTAGTGTAATTGTGCGAAGTTTTCCTTCTGTTACGCCTTTCAAACCCTTTTTTACTGTCAGTTTCAACCTTTTTACTGTCAGTTTCCCTTTCAGCGCTGCATGACCTCATAGGTCCCAGCGCTTGTCCTTTGGCCTAAATTGTATATTCTATTCTACCCCATTGAATCACGTGTATGTACGAATGTATAATCAATGTCTGAAACATCTGAATGACCGTGGAAGAGGCTGCCAGCAGTGTACAAGAAGCGGTTTGGTGTCCATTTTCAGTTACTGAGGAACAAGGCGACCGGTGACCTGCGTATCAAATGATACGTGTGGTAGAGGCTAGTGCGACGCTGGGGCTAGTGGAGACGCAGGCCATTGATGGCTTCATGTTCGGAGTCGATTTATTTATTTATTTATTTATTTATTTTTATTTTATTATTATTTTTTTTTTTACACGGGGAGATAACATGGTCTTTCAGATGCTAATGGATGTCGCTGGTAAATCAGTAACCTGAGTTTGTGGTATTAATAGATTCGCTTTGGGAAATGGTTACATCGTGTTTTATGTATATATATAAAATATATATATATATATATATATATATATATATATATATATTATAATAATATGTAATATAATATATATAAGTGAAGATTGGATCCATACGTTTTTGTTTAACGTTTTGTATTAAGACTAGGATGTTGTTGAATGCGACATGTTCTTTGGAATGCTCATGCGTAGTTTATAGTGATTATTGAGGTTTCCCGTCCTTTTTAGTTTTCTGTAATAGAAAACTGTTGTGCCGGCGCTGTCTGTCCGTCCGCACTTTTTCCTGCCCCCCCTCAGATCTTAAAAACTACCGAGGCTATAGGGCTGCAAATTGGTATGTTGATCATTCACCCTCCAATCATCAAACATACAAATCGCAGCCCTCTAGCCTCAGTAGTTTTTATTTTATTCAAGGTTAAAGTTAACCATAATCGTGCCTGAGGCAGCGATATAGGATAGGCCACCACCGGGCTTGGTTAAAGTTTCATGGGCCGCGGCTCATACAGCATTATACTGAGACCACCGAAAGATAGATTTGTTTCCAGTGGCCTTGATTATACGCTGTAGCAGCTGTACAGAAAACTCGATTGCGCCGAAGAAACTTCGGCGCATTTTTTACTTGTTTTTAATTGTGACAAGATTTTCAAACATTTTTATTACATTTAATTTTTTCCAAGGAATATATATTTGACTTAAGAAGCGTTGACATTTATTATAATCATGGCACTTAATATCTCTATACTTGTAGTAAAAGAAGAGCGAGTAAATTTTGCAGGTTAATTTAGCTGCTTGTGATAAATTATTAATTGACACCGGAAGGGAAATTATTAATTGACACCGAAAAGGAAATTATTAATTGACACCGGAAGAGAAATTATTAATTGACACCGGAAGGGAAATTATTAATTGATACCGGAAGGGAAATTATTAATTGACATCGGAAGGAAAATTATTAATTGACACCGGAAGGGAAATTATTAATTGATACCGGAAGGGAAATTATTAATGACACCGGAAGGGAAATTGTTAATTGACACCGGAAGAGAAATTATTAATTGACACCGGAAGGGAAATTATTAATTGATACCGGAAGGGAAATTGTTAACTGACACCGGAAGGGAAATTATTAGTTGACACCGGAAGGGAAATTATTAATTGACACCGAAAGCAAATTTATAAATTGACACCGGAAGCAAAATTATTAATTGACACCGGAAAGGAAATTAATGAAACTGGAAGGGAAATTATTAATTGACACCGAAAGGGAAAATATTCGCTTTAAAGATAGCTGTACAGAAAATGCATTAGATAATGTACAAGTTCTCTATATCTCTTTCTCTTAGGAGGGTAGCGCCGTCAGTGCGCCTCACGTGGTGCACTGTAGGCATTACTTAAGGGTCTTTGCAGCGTCCCTTCGGCCCCTAGCTGCAACATCTTTCATTCCTTTTACTGTACCTGCGTTCATATTCTCTGTCTTCCATCTTACTTTCCACCTTCTCTAACAGTTGTTTCATATTGCAACTGCGAGGTTTTCCTCCTATTACACCTATCAAACCTTCCTACTGTTAATTTCTGTTTTAGCGCTGAATGACCTCATAGGTCCCAGCGCTTCTTTGACCTAAACTCTATATTCTATTCTATTCTATACGTATAAGAAAAAATCTTTCTGAAGGTTTTATAAGGTGAAAGTGGAGATTTCATTACAGTGTGTGACGAGGTTTTTCGAACTCGAGGATGACACCTGCCGTCACCCACTCGATGTTCGAGGAGGACCTCAACAAAGACCCGAGTGGAAGCCCGCTGATAAGGCATTGATTCATGGTAGTGGGCTGAGGAGGGAGTGAGAGGGGTGGGTGGGTGGGTGGAGGTGTAGCACTGAGTAGGAGACAGTCGATTTTTACTTAGTTTGAAATGTTGCCACCATTAGGTTGTTGTTTTGTTAATTTATATATTTTTAAAATGTTAATTGGTTCCTCTGAATGAGATTTTTTCTTCATGTTTTATCCTTTCATTAGTGGTAAAGGAGGGTCGTGGTAAAACACAAAGTTGAAATGATGATTATGGATGAAAGCCCGTCATGTTTCCGTTTCTTGCGAATGATGTCGATGACTTTAATCAGCGCATTTTTCATCAAACGGATATGAAAAAGTTTGGTCGTGTCTCTGTAAGAGATATGACGGCAGTGAAGATCCCACAAACTCCCTTCTGTGAGAATGATATGTCAATTTTTGGGTTGTTTTGACCAAGTAATCCATAGCGTGAGAGTGAACCGTTAGATATTACATAACCAACCCAATTCTTTTTTAGTTTTCTGTGAAAGAAAACGATTGAAATGGCTGTTTGTCTGTCCCTCCGCAATATTTCTGTCCGCCCTCAGATCTTGAAAACTGCTGAGGCTAGAGGGCTGCAAATTGGGATGTTGATCGTCCAGCCTCCAGTCACCAAACATACCCAATTGCAGCCCTCTAGCCCCAGTATTTTTTATTCTATTCAAGGTTAAAGTTAGCCATAATCATACGTATGGCACCCCTATAGGTGCCAACAACACATGATATCACCGGGATGTGGCTGAAAGTTTCATGGGCCGCGGCTGATAGTTTCATGGGCCGTGTCTGAGATTTTCACAAAAGCATTATACGCTGTACAGAAAACTCGATTGCGCCGATGAATCTTCGGCGCATTTTTAACTTGTTCGATGTCGTGCCGACCAGCGGCGCTATATAGGCTCCAACCTCTACTCCACACGCTTCCCTTCTCTCGACTTCTTACCTGGCCTTCTCCCTCTCCCTCTCCCCACTTGGATTGCATAATAACTGCCACTCCGTGTGGGATTATCCACTCCTTCCGAAAAGGGAGGCTGCACTCCTGGCTGGAGGAGTAGGTGCAGCGCCAGTGGTGGTGGTGGGCTTTTAATTGATCCTCGACTTCATTGTCCCGCCTTTCTTTTTTTTTTATTATTTTTTTTTTTTTAGGTTTTCTCGGTATTGTTCCCCTTTTCATCTTTTCTTTCCGCGGCGGATTATAAAAGGAGCGTATTCTTGTGTTTGTATGGAGTAAGGGATGTGACCTGAATTAGATAAAGTTACATTTGCATGCACAGTTTCTTAAATGCACGAGTCTTCAATTTCTTGCGTCTGGATGTACGGCTTCGTAGTTACAAGCACATCCAAAAAAGCGCGAGGAATTCGAGAAGTTAAGAGGGCATTGTGGCTATTAGAATTCCATATGTGTCTAGTAAAAGTGACCAGTAGATTCTACACATATATATATATATATATATATATATATATATATATATATATATATATATATATATATATATATATATATATATATATATATATATATATATATATATATATATATATATATATATATATATGCTTGTCAGAATACGAAAAAGTGAACAACTGTTTGGTTGCAACGTTAATAAAACATTTATAAGACTTCTTTGGTATTGAACCAATGCTATTTGGTGGATGATATAATCTTGGAAGATGTGAATGCAAGTGTGACAAGGATTATGAAACATATATTATGCAGCATATGCAATGTGCCAAGTTGAACTACTGTGCCGGAAGTATTATGAAGTACAGGAAAAGGAACTGAGTAGAAATCAAGTTTAGGTTCAGCACGACCATAGGCACAAACATTGGGCCGCCATTTCCTTAAGACATTGGCGTTAATGTAGAACTTAAGAAAAGTGATACGGTGAAACGAACAATTAAAAAGAAATCTCCCGAAAATAGTAGAGGATGTTTATCTCCGTAGGGGGCTAGTGCCGGCAGTGCACCTCCCGTGGTTCGCTGTAGGCATTACTCAAAGGTCTTTGCAGGTCCCTTTGGTCCTTAGCTGCAACCTCTTTCGTTCCTTTTACTGTACCTCCGTTCATGTTCTTTCTTCCATCTGACTTTCCACTCCCTCTAACAGTTGTTTTATGGTGCAACTTAGTGGCTTTCCTCCTGGTACACCTTTCAAACCCCCTTTACTGTCTATTTCCCTATCAGCGCTGAATGACCTCATAGGTCCCAGCGCTTGGCCTTTGGCCTAAATTCTATACTATATACTGGAGTCATTGGGCTAATTCCTCAGGACTTACCGGAGTAAATTAAGGGGTAGCCGTTCTGCTGCAGCAATAACGATAACATTACAGTAGTAATACGGTACCGAAGTAATTTTCATAATTATAGCTGTAATGTCTGCAAAAAATTCTGTGGTAATGGATGATGCCAATGCTTACAACAGTACAAGAGCTCAGTGTTCTGTGGAAGTCATTCAAGTGACCTTGTGATACTCAGTGATGCTCAAAATAAAATGCAATATAGCTTGAAAACCGTAATCAGTGGAAAGGATAATATGGTAGAGGAAGATTAGAATTATTAAAGAAAAAAACACACTCACGCACTCGTGTGTTTAAGTGTGCATATTGTGTTCTGCATATGTATATATTGGCGACTAAACCTCAAGACTGCGTCGTTATCACATGGCAACTTTCATTTTGCTCAACGTACAAATATTTGCCCTGAATTCTATATTCTGTTCTGTTCTATCAGCAGCAGCAGCATTCGTTTCAAAGCTTTATGTTTGAAAAGCATGCATAATTTCGTTTCAGACTTGATCCCGAGTAGTAAGTGGCATGCATATGGGTAATTAGAAGTCTGGGAGTAATTGGGGACTTTAGCCTTTAATTAAAGGCCTCTGTTTATGCTGCAACTTCCAGCGAAATTTGCGGTTTACCGCTTGGCCGAGAATAGGTGCGCCTCGTAATGCTGAGGTTCGTCGCGTAATGCTGTGTCTTAATATAGAATCAGGATATTGTAATTTCTTTCTTGATATAGCATCAGGATATTGTAATTTCTCTCTTAATATAGAATCAGGATATTGTAATTTCTTAATATAGAATCAGGATATTGTAATTTCTTTCTTAATGCAGAATCAGGATATTGTAATTTCTTTCTTAATATAGAATCAGGATAATGTAATTTCTTTCTTAATATAGAATCAGGATATTGTAATTTCTTTCTTAATATAGAATCAGGATATTGTAATTTCTTTCTTAATATAGAATCAGGATATTGTAATTTCTTTCTTAATGTAGAATCAGGATATTGTAATTTCTTTCTTAATATAGAATCAGGATATTGTAATTTCTTTCTTAATGTAGAATCAGGATATTGTAATTTCTTTCTTAATGCAGAATCAGGATATTGTAATTTCTTTCTTAATATAGAATCAGGATATTGTAATTTCTTTCTTAGTATAGAGTCAGGATATTGTAATTTCTTTCTTAATATAGAATGAGGATATTGTAATTTCTTGCCTGAACTGAATATATATAATTCGTGATGAGTATACTCAGGCTACAGTCATGTAGTGAGCCTTAAAATTATATCTTTATTGCCTTGGTCAATATAGAAATTTACGTAGACAAAGCAGTAATGTTTAGAAATCAGTATTCACATGTGTTCTTAATAGTATCAAGTATATGCGGCCCAAAGGAGATTGATGAAGAAATAGAGAAATAGTGATTAAGCACAGGCAAAAAATTAAAGTATTTTGATTTTGTATTATACGCTGCATCAGATCGGCGAAAAAGACTTTTATGATGATAACCAGAGAGCCACTTTTGATACAAAAGCCTTGAACTACGATATAGTAATAATTTTGAAATATATCCCCTATTTCCTTAAGGCATTGGCGTTATTGTAGTACTTAAGAAAAATGATGCAGTGAAACGAACACTTAAAAAGAAATCTCCCGAAAATACTAAAGGATGTTTATCTCCATGGGGCCAGTGCCGTCAGTGCTCCTCATGCGGCGCACTGTAGGCATGACTTAAGGTTCTTGGCAGCGTGCCTTGGGCCCCGAGCTACAACCCCTTTCGTTCCTTTTACTGTACCTCTTTCCATATTCTCTTTCTTCCATCTTACTTTCCACCTACTCCTAACAGTTATTTCATAGTGCAACTACGAGGTTTTCCTCCTGTTAACACTTTTCAAACCTTTTTGCTGTCAAGTTTCCGTCTCAGCGCTGAATAGCCTCATAGGCCCCAGCGCTGGGCTTATGACCAAAATTCCATATTCTCTCTCTCTCTCTCTCTCTCTCTCTCTCTCTCTCTCTCTCTCTCTCTCTCTCTCTCTCTGTCGTCCCACCTCCACCATGACAGCGAACTAGTAAGGTCGTAACACTTATTAATTATGAATTGTGTTATTTATACTCGCGCGACTTTTTTTTTATGCACAAATATTAGGTCACGGATATTATGGATATATTCGGCTTCACTCCACCTGCTCACGGTGAGCAAGACTTTTCATGGGCAGCTTTCTCCTCCTCGTGTGAGAGGCCACGATCAATTGTTTGGGTGTGAACTTCGTGAAGGTCATTCTCATCTTTTTTTAAAAGTAATTCTCCGGAATGGAATGGTGTGTGTGTGTATATGTGTGTATATATATATATATATAACATATATATATATATATATATATATATATATATATATAATATATATATATATATATATATATATATATATATATATATATATATATATATATATATATATCTATCCAACAACTATTATTCATTAATCATTACAAAATTCTATATAATACTAAGAAATGGTTCTGTCCCATCAAAGTTTGAAAAAAAATTCCATATTAATACTAAGAAATGGTCCACCAACTCCCATCAAAAGTTTGAAAAAAAAATTCCCATATTAAAACTAAGAAATGGTCCATAACTCCATCAAAAAGTTTAAAAAAAATTCCATATTAAAACTAAGAAATGGTCCACCAACTCCCATCAAAGTTTAAAAAAATTCCATATTAAAACTAAGAAATGGTCCACCAACTCCCATCAGAATTTGGAAGCTAGGACACCGTGATTGAACGTGGTCTAAAGCAGCACCAAATAGTTTTATTCTTACTTACGTAGATATAACTCACCTTTGGTCGTTGACATGTATATTATGTGCGTTAAGGAGATGAAACCTATTCATATGGAACAAGCCCACCAAAGGGGCCACTGACTTGAAATTCAAGCTTCCAAAGAATATGATGTTCATTAGGAAGAAGTTAGAGGAAGCAAAGAGAAATACAGAAAGAAGAGATCCCACTTATGAAAAAAGAAAATAAATTAATAGATAAAAATGTATTAAAATGCAAGAAGAATAGTATTAGGATAATAATGCATTGCATTTCCGCTTGAACTTCTGAAGTTCCATCTGCGCGACATCCTCTTGGAGGCTGTTCCACAGTCCAACGGTGTGAGGAATAAAGGACCTCTGGAACTGAGAACCTCGACAGCGAGGCACATTTGCTGCTTATTGTATCGACCATTTATTTTTTCGTAAAGTTTCCAGAACTCGGATCCTCTGATTCTGGAAGCGTCGTTATTTTGGTCCCAACTGATTGCTTCAGGGAAGCCTCCGGAGTCTTAACACTGCTTGAGTAAAAATAGCCTTTCATTAGGGAATGTGTTTGTAGAAACGCTCTCGAGATTGCCCATCATGGGAAGGAAAAATAGCTTGAATTGCGCTATTACGTCCGTGTTGTGTATCTGTTTGCACTTGCGACAGGAATTGGTTAGAATTACTGGCAATAGTCCTGTACTTGCGTTGCCAGCGCTACAGTTATATTGACCTTTTTTTTTTTTTGCATGAGATTTAAAATAATTTGAAATACCGGAGCACTTAGTTTTCGTCAAAACTTGTCGACTTGATTTGTGATTGGTGTAACCATTTTTTTGTGTATGCGTGCGTGTGTATGTGTGTCAGTTTTTAATGGAATTATTTTGAAAGTAATAGCCAAAACTCTTAATAGTATTCTGCCTGCAAAAGTCTGCAAATCACTCTTTTCTGAAACTTTATTATTAATAATTATCGTAAATTTACAAGTTTGTGTGGCATACCTGTGCCCGTGATTTAGATATACAGATAATTTTCATACAGGGCTACCTTCGTAATCTATTAAAAATTATTTAATTTCAGTAAAACTAATAAATTGATGATCTAAATCCCATGATAAAGCTGTGATGATGGTGTTATAATTCTATCAGTTTTGTTCCCGGTAGCGATTATGCGGGAATGTTATTTTTATTTGCGGTCCGTTATTTTTCTCTTTTTTTCTATACGCGGTAGTACAAAGTTAATATAAAACGTTATATGCTGTCATTTAAGACTTCTTTATAACTGGGACTACTATAAGATTTTCTTATCACTTTAATTGCTGGTTTTGTTGAATTTACCCTCAGATGCTCAGTGATGGAGATTTGCTGCAATTTGCTTATGAAAGACGAATTTAATGCTTCTTCGGTAGCTGCCAGTCGTGTACTGGGTCCTTCGTCGCACCGCATTTGAGGTTGCTATGGCAAACAACGTTTCAAAACAAAACCCATGTCATATCTCCCCTCCCCTCCCGATTACCTACCCCGCCTCCCACCCAGGGCGGACAAACAGGCTTGCAGGAGGTGGGTGGATGTGTCATGTCTCGCCTACCTATCCCGCCCCCACCCGAGGCAAACAAACAGGTTTGCAAGAGGAAGGTGGATGTGTCATGTCTCCCCTACCCTCCCAATCCCCTACCTACCCCACTTCCACCCGGTGCAGGAGGAGGGTGGATGTGTCATGTCTCCCCTATCTACCCCGCCTCTCACCCGGGGCGGACAAACGGCTTGCAGGAGGAGGGTCGATGTGTCATGTCTCCCCTACCCTCCCAATCCCCTATCTACCCCGCCCCCACCCGTGGCGGACAAACAAGAAAGATCCGCTTGGATTTTCTTTTTATAGATTCAGAAAATGTTGAAAAATTGCATTACGTATTCAGTACTAAATACAGTCATTTGAATATCCAGATGCTTCCCTGGATGCTGTGTGGTGGAAACTCAGTAGGCTCACGGTCGGGAAATCGTACTGAGTATAATAGAATATTTAGTTGAGGAAAAATAACGTTTGACGATTTGGGAGGGCCTCGTCAGGGTCAGGGTCAGGGTCTCCTCATCCCCGCTGGGACGGAGCTACTCATGAGACTCTAACACACGCACACGCACACTCACCCCAGTACCAGAGTTACTAGTCACTACGGTTTTTAGTTTTCTGTAAAAGAAAGCTATTTAGATGGCTATTGTCTGTCCGTCCGCACTTTTTCTGTCCCGCCCTCAAATCTTTAAGACTGCACTGAGGCTAGGGCTGCAAATTGGTATGTTGCTCATCACACCCTCCAATCATCAAACATGCCAAATTGCAGCCCTCTGGCCTAAAGTAACTATTGATTAAAGTTAAAGTTAGACATGATCGTGCGTCTGGCACCCGCTATAGTACCAACAATACAGGCCACTATCGTGCCGTGGCTGATGAAAGTTTCATGGGCCGCGGCAGAGAGTTTCATGGGCCGTGGATGACAGTTTTATTCAGCATTATACGCTGTACATTAAACTCGATTGCGCCGAAGAAACTTGGCGCATTTTTGCTGTTTTTCCCAGTCGATACATGGAGATGAAGGTCACGCAAGCTGAAAACCCCTAATAAGCCCTGCTTCTGTTGGGATGCGGAATTTTCTTCCAAGATTGTGTGTATAATGTTATGTGTGGGTGTGTGTATATATGTGCGTATGCGCAGCGAAGTTTTAGTCGATAGCGGATGTTTAAAATATCTGTTGTTTGCTTATTCATTTCGTCTCTTGTGGAAGAAGGGTCTTTTATTTCCATGTTCTATCTCATGATGGATTCGTTTGTAATACGGTTTCATTTCTTGTGTTCATGAGACAGAAGTTTTCTGTTTTGAAGAAGTTGGGCGCCATGGATGAGTGAGTTGTGTTTTGTAGTATGAGTGTTCCGCCAGTGAGCGGCGTTTTTGCTACCAGTATGCTTACTCGATGTCATTTACTCATGAATTTTGTTTTAGTTTGTCTATTTATTAGTTTATTAATTTAATTTTCTCTTCAGGTGAGATCTCTTCTTTCCGTATTTCTCTTTACCTTCTCTTACTTCTAATGAGCACCGTATTCTTTTGACGGGTTTCAAGCCAGTGGCCCTTCAGGCTTTGCATATGAATAGGCTTCACCTTCACGAATAATATGTGATAATAATAATAATAATAATAATAATAATAATAATAATAATAATAATAATAATAATAATACCTTTGGATTAAGCAGATAGCGTTATCTTTCGATGTACAGTACCTATTTGTTTTTCCTTTAAATTTTCTTGTATTCTGACTGACTATTCTGAAACCGTAGCATTTCCTTGTACAAAAGAACAAATTACTGTTATTTAACATGTTGCAAACATTTTATGATTATAAAAATTTTCGTTCTGCATCATGAAATATTCATCTTCATAAAAGCGTTGTTCAAAAAGGGTATATTTTTATATCGGCATTGCCAGAAATGATGGAATTCGTGTTGTACCAGCATTGTCCAAAAAGTATATTTCTTTTGCACTGCCTTTGCGGTCAGCTCATTTCCGTTATCTGAGGAAAATATGTTTTGATAATGTAAGTGAATGCATTGTTTTAAGAGTAATAAAAGTATCTTTGGACAAATAAAACAATATGCGTAATTCTTGGTTACAGGAATTAATATTCTGTCATTAGCAGCGATAATATTTTATTAACATATTTTGCAGTACACGTGGTGACTACAGATGATAGGCATATCTAAAAACTTAAAAACATTTCTCATTGAATAATTGTGTTCCTATAATGTTTCATTTCATGGCCTCAATTTTCGTAAAGGGTATTTTTGTAATTCTTGTAAGAACCTTCGTTTGTACAGATAAGTGTTCATGTTTACCATTCTTTCAAACTAGATTTTAAGTGCTTTGTGGATTTCTGTTTCCATTCCAGTTGTGTAGGTGCTTCTAATTACAGTGATTAATTTATTGAATTAATTTAATTTATTACCTTCTCTTGCCATGGTTCCTAATGAACAAGATCTTCTTTGGAAACTTGAATTTCAAGGCAATGGCCCCTGTGGTGGGCTTGTTCCTTATGAATAGGGTTCCTCTTCTGAATAATAATAATAATAATAATAATAATAATAATAATAATAATAATGGAACGTTTTGCGAGTAGGTCTTATCAAGAGCACATAATTCATGTTTAGAAGAGGCAAGCTCGATCATTATCGAGGTTATTTTCTTAATGGCTGAGTCACAATCGCCATCATTATTTGCTTTTGCTGTGGTAATGTTAGGCTGCTGTGCATTCTCGGGAGTAAAATTTTCAGTGGATTTTGAAGAAATTCCAAAGGTAATTCGAGTTCCTTTTTTCTCTCTGTGCCTTTAGGTTTTTGTACAGATTTTATGAGATTGAATATTATAGTTGTTCAAAATAAACTTAATTATATATGTATAAATAAATATATATATATATATATATATATATTTGTATATATATATATATATATATAAATATATATATATATAATAGAGAGAGAGAGAGAGAGAGAGAGAGCGAGAGAGAGAGAGAGAGAGAGAGAGAGAGAGAGAGAGAGAGAGAGAGAGAGACGCGCTTCCCGGATATACTTTTACGCCGATGCAGTTGCGTCATCGATTATTGCGTGAGCTTTCTCTGCCACGTCTAATATTACGAATGGCAGGGAGGGCCGTAAATTGGGGTGGTTGGGCGATTTAAGGATGGATTATTAGCGGGGATAATTTGCTCTCTTCATCGTCTTATGTCAGAGGTCGGAGCAGGTCAATTGAACTGAGTGTTACTTTTGGATTGAAAAAATTGCTGCGGATGTAATCGGTAATTGTGGATGTTATGATTGAAAAAATCATTAAGTGATTATTTGGAAAAGTGAGGTAATTTCACAGAAAACGTATTTTGAGTTTGTTTTCCGACTGCAAAGTTTTCAGTTTCTGTAAAGGAGAACTATTGAGATGGCTTTTTGTCTGTCCGTCCGCACTTTTTCTGTCCGGCCTCAGAACTTAAAAACTGCTGAGGCTAGAGGGCTGCAAATTGGTATGTTGATCATCCACCCTCCAATCATCAGACATACCAAATTGCAGCCCGCTAGCCTCAGTAGTTTTCATTTTATTTAAGGTTAAAGTTAGCCATGCTGGTGCGTCTGTCACCGTTATATATACCAACAAGATAGGCCACGACCTGGCCATGGATGAAAGTTTCGTGAGCTGCGGCTGAGAGTTTCATACAGCATTATACGCTGTACAGAAAACTCGATTGCTCCGAAGAAACTTCGGCGGATTTTTTACTTGTTTTTTGTGTATGATTGTTTTGTTTATAGTTGATGGTAGAAATGGTTGTTAAGGCGCGCTTTTCATATGTTAAAATTGAGTACTATTGAGCCTTTCTTTTGCGTACGGAATTTCCGAAACCTATTGTGCCCCCTGTGTTGAAGAGCGCATGATAAATTAGTTGACTGTGGTGTAGGATCTTTCTAAGATGGTGACCTCCAGGATTTTCGGAGTCCGTTATCTATGACTAATATTTATTGGGGGTCATAATCTTTATGATATTTACAGTCTTTTGTTTATGTTTTTGCGGTCATCCCCAACGAGCTTGTACTAAACACGCCGCAAAGGTGGATACATACCGGATTAAAACCCGTGGAGGTCATCACTGCCTAGGAAAGATCCGTGGCGTATCCTGGCCTGTGTGGAATGCCGAGTGGTGTTCAACGATACCTTTAAGTATCATCTGAGAAGCTGAGGACAATCACTTGTCTGGAGAGATAAGCAATAGGTATAAGTGTATTTGAGAACTGACTTCACCTCTGTTACATGGAAGCCGTTTGCTATTTGAACCTTCTATGATGACAAAAAAAGGATCTGTTTACTTGTTTTTAGTTTCTGCAAAAGAGAACTATTGAGATGGCTATTTGTCTGTCCGTCCGCCCTTTTTCTGTCCGCCCCCAGATCTTGAAAACTACTGAGGCTAGAGGGCTGCAATTGGTATGTTGATCATCCACCCTCCAATCGTCAAACTTAACAAATCGCAGCCCTCTAGCCTTAGTAGTTTTTATTTGATTTAATGTTAAAGTTATCCATGGTTGTGCGTCTGGCACCGCTATAGGTGCCAACAACACAGGCCACCACCGGCCGTGGGTGAAAGTTTCGTGGGCCGCGGCTAAAGTTTCATGGGGCGTGGCTGAAAGGTTCATCCGTCATTATAAGCTGTACAAAAAACTCGATTGCCCCGAAGAAACCTCGGCGAATTTTTTACTTGTTTTATATTGTTCTCGAGGAGGGAAAAGAAGAAAGGAAGAAATGTAGCATTCATTGGATTTGCTTCCGTCACGCGAGCGTGTCTTTTTGAAATGAGCCATGATTCTCTCTCTCTCTCTCTCTCTCTCTCTTTAAAACCCTATTCAAGGTTGTGCTTCTGAATAATAAGCGTGACATGTAAAGCGATCCAGCAACTGTGCATCCCACAAGGTATTGGTGAAGAAATGCACCGGTTGGGAAAAAGAGATTTTTAGGGAACCCCCCAAAAAAAGTCATTGATTACCCTGACGTAATACATTCACAACCATTTTACAACTGTATTATTTTCACGTACAAGCTCGCGCACGCGTGCAAGCGCGCTCAGAAGCACCCAGCCAATGAGAGAGAGTCTTGGCGTTAATGACGCAGAATGCAATAATTCGCTTCCATGAACTCATCGAGAGGAAAATAATTTGACTGCGGGCTTATTTGCCAATAGCCAGCGAGCGCGAAATTCCCTTCTCTCCCGCGAGGCTCCAAATAACGGAGTCTTTGAAATTACTCTGAAGAAAAAGAAAACGAACATAAATTAGCATTGATTACACGGAACGGCATTTCTGCAAGCCATCAATTTTCCAAACTCTCTTACCCCCCTACCCTTCCCATTTGATTTCCCCCTCCCATTTAATTCCCTTCCCCCTCATCCTCGTTTTTATCCGGTTGCTGTTTTATGCATAGTTCCCCTACCCCTAAGATTGACCCTTGCTCAGGTGGGGAGGGTGGTGTTGGGGGAAGGGGTTGAGGATTCTCGCATTTTTCTTAACGTTTTGGAGAACAGTATCATAATTTTTTTTTTGGGGGGGGGCCTGATTTATTCGATTGTCGGCATTTTTATAAATGATTTTGTACATTTAGATACTATTGATGATGATTATGTTACTTTTTATAGAAGGTTTTTGAACAGAGATGTACTGTATCATTGGGAGCCAATCTTCATAATAATAATGATTATTATTATTATATTTATTATTATATATATTTGAAGGTAATAGACCCTCTTTAAAGCATGTTTTGTTAAAGAGAATGGCAGCATCAATGGAATTGATTTTATATATGGTCCTCTCAATTCATTAGCAAATATCAGCCCTGACAAGAAGATAATATGAAGAATTGAGACCATATATAAAATAAATTCCATTGATTCTACCATTCTCTTTAACAAAATATTATTATTATTATTATTATTATTATTATTATTATTATTATTATTATTATTATTATTATTATTAATATATACTGTCAACGTTGTTTTTGTTGTTCATAATCTCAGAACAGATAATAGTGTTCATACTCCACATCAGAGTTTCATGCAGAAAATTGTCCAAAGTTTGCAAATAAAGTAAGAGATTTAACCGCTTGCTTTGATACACCAAATTATTCGTACTTAAAATTTCCAGGGGGGGTTAAAGGCAATTTCTTTTAATTAAAAAAAAAAACTCTCGGGAATATAGTCCTATTTACCTTTAATGGTATTGATAGTTGCAGTGACTAAAATAAGATTATTGGTAAAACCGTCAGTAATTTAAAACCAAATTTCCCGTGAATCGTTTTGCTCTTCATTGCTTATTATTATTATTATTATTATTATTATTATTATTATTATTATTATTATTACGAGCGTTTTGGCCCGCTCTCAGCGCAGCTGTCCCCCCTACCCTCCCGATGCCCTACTTCCCACGCCCACTCTGGGCGGACAAACAGGTTTGCAGGAGGGTGGTGGATGCCTCCCCTACCCTCCCGTACCCCTGCCTATCCCGCCCCACCTGGGATGGACAAACCGATTTGCAGGGGGTGGGGGTGGCTGTGTCATGTCTCCCCTGCTGTCCCCCGGGGGAGGACAAACAAAATCCACTCAGATTATTATTATTATTATTATTATTATACAACATTACAACATTGTAAAAGCCATGCGAGCTATGTAATGATATAGTGTTTGTTTACCTCGTGTATAATTGTCTCTTGCCTTTCGTTATATATCTGAGGCGCTGGCAGAGTTCTGTTTCTGAATATCCTGTGATGTTTTGCTCCTCATTAAGCATTAATTTCGTCTAAATGTTCCGTCACCCGAAGAAAAACAATGTAAGCAAATAGCACTGAGTTAAACGAGAGAATTATTATTACGAGCTTGTTGGCGCGCGCTACGCACGCTGGAACTGGGCGCTGCTGTCTCCCCTACCCTCCCGATCCTCTACCTACCTACCTCGCCCCACCCTTAGCGGACAAACGGGTTTGCAGGAGGAGGGTGGATGTCTCCCCTACTTCCCCACCCCAGGGCGGACAAACAGGTTTGCAGGAGGAGGCTGGAATTCTCCCCTACCTAACGCGCCCCCACGTGGGGCGGACAAACCGGTTTGCAAGGGGTGGGTTGCTGTGTCTTGTTTCCCCAGGGGAGGACAAACAAGGTCCGCTATCCCGTAAGGGGGTAGTAGCGTCAGTGCACCTCATACGGTGCACTGTAGGCATTCCTTAAGGTTCTTTGCAGCGTGCTTTTGGCCCCTAGCTGCAACCTTTTCGTTCCTTTTACTGAACCTCCTTTCATATTCTCTTTCTTCCAAATACTTTGCACCCTCCTAACAATTGATTCAAAGTGCAACTGGTGGTTTCTCCTGTTACATTTCAAACGTTTTATTGTCAATTTCCGTTTCAGCGCTGAATGACTTCATAGTTCCCAGTGCTTGTCCATTGGCCAAAATTCTATATTCAATTCAATTCAATTCAAACAAGATCCGCTCGGATTTTATTATTACAGGTTAGAGAGAAAATATACAGATTTCGTTGTAACTTTCTGGCTTTCAGATATGAACTGAAAACGCACCCTTCCCTTCAGCTCTTAATGGAACTAAGGGTTTGAGACACCCCATTCTAGTTACTGTTGCAAGTGGAAGGATTTTGCTCTCGTGTGTACACGTTAAAAGTATTGCTGCAGAAGCTTCCAGGGTTAGACATACATTGAATCCGTTTTATTCTTCTTGTAAACTGGAGTGTTTTGGGGCAAATTTTAGGTGATGGAAGTAGTGGCAATTAAAGAATTTTTTTAACCAGATAGGCAGGTCTGCGGGTATGAACTCAACAAGCCAACCTTCATCTCTTCAAATCCGTATGATTGCCTTCGTGTTATTTCTCTCTCATCGTATTTTCCTCAATTATGTCTTTTTAATGATGATTTCTTTGCATTCTCAAGAGTCATTGAATGAATTTGTGGGTAGCTGGTGTTGACTGAATTGACTTGCGTTTTGATAACCACAGCTTGACAGCCTACTTCCCCAAACCCCCAACCTCATTATCAACTAAATCAGTGCCACCACCTCCTCTTCCCTTGCCTACAATTAGACGAATCTAAGGCCAAACAGAACTACAGTTTCACCTTTGACCTGATCTTCCGGGGGCAGGACGCGTGTTGGTGAGGATGCCATCAATCTCTGGCTTCAGTGATTGGGTTTGGGTCTTTTCACATTTCTTCTTAGAAATAATGAAATTGAGTTGTACTCCAAGAGATGAATGGAGTAGGCGTTCAAGTGGTCGAAGATTGATTTTGAATCACATCAGATACGAGTCCCCCGCTGGGGTAGTACTGTCAGTGCACTTCATGTGGTGCATTATAGGCATTACTTAAGGGTCCTTGCTGCTTCACTTCGGCCCCTAGCTGCAACCCCTTTCAATCCTTTTACTCAACCTCCGTTCATTTGTACTTACTTCCGTCTTATTTTCCTCTCTCTCCTAACAATTGTTTCGTAGTGCATCTGCGAGGTTTTACTCCTTTTACGCCTTTCAAACCTTTCAACTCTGTTTCCCTTTCAGCGCTGAATGACTTCATAGGGCCCAGCGCTTGGCCTTTGGCCAAAATTCTATATTCCATTCCATCAGATGAGCAGTCTTTTCTGTCTTAGCTTTGAAGAAAAGTCAGTCTATATCTGTTACGTTAATGGTTTTTTCTACCAAGAAAACTGGGGAGATAATTGATAATGAGGTGATCGTAAGATGATAAATACTTCACTAACTTCCTTCTCCAGTTTCTGTCTCTATTTTTTGTTTATTTATTAAGTAGGTGAAACATATTTACATGGAACAAGCACACAGGGGCCATTGACTTGAAATTCAAGCTTCCAAAGAATATGTTGGTTTCAACCCCACCGCAGACCACACTGGTAATTGATCGTGATACAGAACCAGTGATTTTCATGCCCCAGGGGAGACGCGAACCCACGACTTCCCAGTGGCATCAAAACACTAACCACTATACCAGCGACCAATAGCCTATAAAGAAGTATGAAGCATGAAGAATAATGCTGTAGTGATTGTAAATCCATTTTGAAGGTTTGCCGTACAACGAGTAGACTCAAATTCCAGAGGAGGATATATGAAGGGAGATTGTTCTGCTTGGTGGTCCATGTTACACGCTTCATCCATTCCCTTCGCCGCATTTCATTTTAAAAAATGGCCTTCCAACCAAAAACCCAACGCTTTTCTTCCCATAACCTTGTAGGGGGTAGTGCATTCGGCCCCTATCTGCAACCCCTTTCGTTCCTTTTACTGTACCTCCTTATTCATAGTACCTTCCACCCTCTCCTAACAGTTGATTCATAGTGTAACTGCGAGGTTTTCCTCCTGTTACACCTTTCAAACCTTTTACTGTCAGTTTCCGTTTCAGCGCTGAATGACCTCATAGGTCCCAGTGCTTGGCCTTTGGCCAGAATTCTATATGCAGTTCAGTTTCTTCCATAAAACAGGGAATACTTAATCTGACTTTAGAAAATGGTTGGATTGTTAGTTCCCCCGAATATACACTAAAATTTTTATGATAATTTTTCTTTTATTTTTTTATTTTAACTTATGTAGGTTAGTTTGTGGTTTGACTTTTACCTTTTTTATTTATTAATATCAATATTCAGGTTAAGTATTGTTAATTGGGAAGAGTTTGTGGTATGAAATCGAACTGAGATGTCAGAAGTTCTGTGAACATTCTGGTCCCAAGTTATTTTGAGAGAGAGAGAGAGAGAGAGAGAGAGAGAGAGGATATGGTCGTGTACTTTCACGGTTAAATGCATTCGGTGACGCCTCACACACACACACACACTACAGAATTTTCCCTCTTTCTCGTCGAGGTTACTCTACAGCTCCCAACTTCTCCTTCTTGTATTCAGCCCCGAAGTCAGACTCAATGCCATTGTGTTCGTTAACTGCAATAAACAGAATCGTAAGTCCACTCAGGGCGGGGAGGGGAGATGGGAGGTGTTCGAGGTAATCTCCTGCGCCAGAGGTGTGAAAGCTGACATCACCTGTCTCCTCGCTTACACTCACGCATAACCATAAGGTTAATGGGATCTCCCGACAGTGACCCCAAGGTTTTTGGAGGTCGTTATCTGGCCAGTGCCTTCTTGGGGGTTATTATTTGTATAATATTTACAGTCTTTTGTTGATGTTTTTACGGCCATTCCCACCGGGCTTGTACTCAACACTCCACAAAGGTGGTTACATATCAGGGTTAAAACCCCTGGGGGGGTCATTATCTAATAAAGCTCCGATTAACGTGCCTAGCACAAAGTCCTCTTTATCTTTATCCCGGCAGTTTTGTGATAATGTTTTTAATGTGCAAAACTATCTTGGGGCATGTGCCGACGCCAAGAGTTGTTTGTGGCTGTGGTTGTACGTCATTCCAGCTGTAAAGCTTTTCTCGTGACCTCTGACCCGGTAGATGAGGGGAACGCGTGAACTTTGACCCATTACGATGGGTTCACGTCATGGGGTGTATAAAAGTGTTCGGGTGTTATTGCGTCACTTTTGGTAGCGCTTCTTTACTACTACTACTACTACTACTACTACTACTATTTACATTACCATTAACAACAACATAATAATAACAATAATAATAATAATAATAATAATAATAATATGTAATAATAATAATAAAAATAAAAATAATAATTGTTTTAAATATTTTATGTTTGAACTATTTTTAAATGAATATTAAAAGTTGAACAAAAGAGGAACAATTTTAAGAAAAATCGTAATAATAATAATAATAATAATAATAATAATAATAATATTATTATTGTATTTATATTGTTAGTTGTTATTTATTTATTATTATTATTATTATTATTATTATTATTATTATTATTATTATGTTATTATTATTATTTATGTTTTAAGCATTTTATATTTAAAATATTTTAAATAAATGTTAAAAGTTGAACAAGAGAGAAACAATTTAAGAAATATCGAACGTCTTGAAAAAATTAATATATTTAAGAAAAAGAGCAATTTTATATACAATTCAATTACATATGATTTAGCATTTAAAATATTTATCGTGTGCAAAATTAAATGCGTTATTAATTATTTCTTTTTATCCCTAGAGATTGCTTTCTCATTCACATATACCTGTGTTTCACATTAATATATATATATATAGGTATATATATATATATATATATATATATATATATATATATATATATATATATATATATATATATCATTTGTGTGTTTACATGTATACTAAATATGAAAGACAAGCTCTAACATAAAATAAAAGAATATTCAACAACGTATTTAATTCCTTTGCACACGATAAATTATATATATCTATATATCTATATATATATATATATATATATATCTATATATCTATATATATATATATATATATATATATATATATATATATATATTATATAGTAGTTAACTATATATAGAACATAAATATAAATATAGATATATTAGCCCTTTGTGGTCATATTTGCAACATTAATGATGCGGCACACAAATCATCCACGATCATAATTGAATTTAGAATCGTGTTTGCTTTTGATTAGTAACCGAACACGGTAATATTTATATGATGAGTATTTCTCTCTCTCTCTCTCTCTCTCTCTCTCTCTCTCTCTCTCTCTCTCTCTCTCTCTCTCTGTTGTTGTTTACAAAATTTAGTGCATCTCTATGGCCCTTTTGCTATCCACTCCTTTTAGGTTTATCGTGGTTTATCGCTTCTTAGCTTTGTAAGTGTTGTGTAAATGAAAACTATTGAGATGGCTATTTGTCTGTCCGTCCGCATTTTTTCTGTCCGCCCTCTGATCTTAAAAACTACTGAGGCTAGAGGGCTGCAAATTGGTTTATTAATCATCGACCCTCCAGTCATCAAGCATATCAAATTGCAGCCCTCTAGCCTCAGTAGTTTTTATTTTATTTAAGGTTATAGTTAATCATGATCGTTCGTCTGGCACCGCTACAGTTGCCGACAACACGTCCCACCACCGGGCTAAACTGAAATTTTCATGAGCCTTGGACGAGAGTTTCATGGGTCGTGGCTGAGAGTTTCATACAGCATTATACGCTGCACAGAAAACTCGACTGCGCCGAAGAAACTTGGGCGCATTTTATACTTGTTAGATATGTAGTTTTAATATATCAACCTAATTTTGTCTTCATTTTCTATACTTCATCAGCTTTTATATGTGTTTGCATTTTTTAAGTATGTTTCTTGCATTTTTAAGTATATATATTTTCTTATATATATATGTATATATATATATATATATATATATATATATATATAATATATATATATATATATATATATATATATATATATATGGTTGTCTAGCAGATTAAATCGACTTTGTAAAAATGTCTTCTGTAAAACCATTCAAAATATTTCCAGATGGTGATAATTTTTTATGATAATTTTTTTGAATTGGGTGGGGGGAAGGGGGCGAGATATATGTAAAAAAAAAAATAAGAATACAAATGACATGATGATTTTCGCATCATGTGTCTCCCTCACCTTCCCTTTTGCAATTCGGAAATGACGAGCGAGGAAGCCTTCGAGATTGAGAGTGGCAAGGGAGGAATCATTACATTCATCATTTTCTTGCTTTGAGAAAGAAAGGTAATGTTTTGACTCTCTCTCTCTCTCTCTCTCTCTCTCTCTCTCTCTCTCTCTCTCTGTATGTTCTTAGTTATGAAAGTAAAAATGGATAGTTTTGAGAAAGATAGATAATGTTTTGACTCTCTCCCTCTCTCTGTATGTTCTTAGTTATGAAAGTAAAAATGGATAGTTTTGAGAAAGATAGATAATGTTTTGACGCTCTCTCTCTCTCTCTCTCTCTCTCTCTCTCTCTCTCTCTCTCTGTATGTGCTTAGTTATGAAAATAAAAATGGATAGTTTTGAGAAGATAAGGTAATGTTTTGATTCTCTCTCTCTCTCTCTCTCTCTCTCTCTCTCTCTCTCTCTCTCTATATTAATATATACTTATTTTTATGGAAATAAAAATGGATAGTTTTGAGAAATGTAATATTTTGATTCTCTCTCTCTCTCTCTCTCTCTCTCTCTCTCTCTCTCTCTCTCTCTCTCTCTCTCTCTCTCTCTCTCTGTGCTTAGTTTTTAGAAAAATAAAAATGGATAGTTGGATTATAGATAAATAGTCTTGGTTTTTCCCAAAATTTCTATACTTAAGTTTTCGTTGAGCATGGTTGGTCAAGAAACCTTTTAAAAGTATCCACAGAAAATTTTAACATTTCTGATTCTCTAGCAATATCAGAATGACAGGGGAAACTTTTTGTGTCATGAACAATTGGCGGTTTGAGATTTTCCTTTCTCTGTTCAGTGTTGTTGACCCTAGACGTTAGGGAATTCAGTTGGGCTTGGCTTAATTCCAGGTAAGTGGGAAAGTCGCAAGTGTTAAAGAACTTTATCTATTCAGCACCGCATAAGAACATGGCTGAGCTGATAAGTGGATCTTTGTTTGGCTACCATTTGAACTTTGCCTCCTGGCTAGTCATTTCGGTACACAAGGCCAGGATGGGCTTTTCGTGGGATCCCTGAACCTTCTAAATATTTCCAAAATTGATATAATTTTGTAGTTTAATTTTACTCGGCCATTATGGAACTAATGTTCACACCTCAGGCAAGTGTTATTCCCCTAATTTTCGACCTCGACATCCAAATATTGGCCCTGTCGAATGTATCACGGCAGTGCAGGTCAGTTCTACCGTTGATGAATTTTTTTTTTTATGTTTTTGCTCGCTGACCTGAAGAATTGTATCCCTGGATTTCGAATTTGATCCTGACATTTGGATTTGTCAGGATTTGTCGTATCAAGGGAGCGTTCATCCCCAGATTTTTCCAAAAACGTACCAAAGAGCAGCAGTTACATTCGAACGTTGTGTTTTATATTCCACTGGTAAACTATAGTGGTCCGCTCTTTGAGATTTCACTCGGTGAAGTTAGTTTTAGTTTTATATATTTATTTATTTGTTTTATCTTCATCGAATTATCAGGCGGACAGGGCCACCAGGTGAGATGCTTCACATCCGCCTTTTCATTAAATTTCTCGTTATCCTGAAGACCAAACAAAATCTTTCACTCAGTTTAGAAAGATTTGGTTTTGATGTGAACTATGAACCCCGTGGTTCCTCCTATTTGTTATGATGTGGGGTTGCCTTAAGAATATTGCACGCTGTGTTTCAGAGGTTAACTCTCTCTCTCTCTCTCTCTCTCTCTCTCTCTCTCTCTCTCTCTCCAGTGTTTACACAAACATGTGTTCATGTGTGTGGGGAAAGAAGAGAAAAACGTTGCGTGCGAAGCCCCACATAGTTTGTAATCGTGGGAGACCATGGCAGTCAGTGTCTTACCTTCTCCCTCCATTTACCAAGTAGTGAGGGGAAAGGTGGATATAACCTCCGTGTTTTTTCTCTCCATACTCCATTAGATCGCTTTCTTCCTCCCTCCCTAATACACCAGAAGGCGAAAGTGAAGGGTTTGTTATTGGGAAAACGTCTTATAACTGTCAACGAGAGTCGTCCTTTTCCGTAAAAGCTTTCATGTAATTGATTATTTGCCATTTATGCTCTAAAGCTGAACTAATCGTTGTTGTGTTGGCATGCCAGACAGTCATCTGTTTTTCGTAAAGGTATCTGGATGATTACATTTTTTTTTTTTTGTAGATGGAGATCCCTTCCGCCGGCGTTATCCTAAGCACTTTTTTTTAGCCTTCCTCTTTTCCACCCACAATCCCATAGGGGGGTTAGTGCCGTAAGTGCACCACACGCGGCGCACTATAAGCATATTACCAAAGGTTCTTCGTAGCGTCCTTTCGGCCCCTAGCTGCAACTCCTTTCGTTTCTTTTACTGTACCTCCGTTCGTATTCTCTTTCGTCTCTTCCTTTCCACCCTCTCCTAACAGTTGTTTCACAGTGCAACTGCGAGGTTTTCTTCCTGTTACACCTTTGTAACCTCTTACTTTCAATTTTCCTTTCAGCGCTGAATGACCTCGTAGGTCCCAGCGCTTCGGCCTTCCAGCCTGGGTTGTATATTCTATCTCTTCTGTTCTATCTAAACCTTCTCTTTATCTCCAAGCTCATTGTTCATCATGGAATCTATGAGAAGGGCAAACATCGAAGGTGAAATAGCATCCCCTTGCAGCACCACGCTATTTCCTGCAAATTCACGCGAAAGATCGAAAACAAATTCAGTGAAAATGAGACTGAAATATGATCCGCATAACCACTCGAAAAATGAACCTTCTTTTTTCTCACTACAATTTTTGTTTTAAGTGTTGCTGTAGCTCCTGTTTCTGTTTCGCTTTGCTGATTTTTCCCTCCTTTCATTCCCTTAATTCATTCATTGTATGAGAATGTACTTGTTTCTAAATGATGTTGGGAACGAGTTTTTCAAAACCTGGTTTGCCCCGTGTATGTGTGTGTGTGTATGTATATATATATATATATATATATATATATGTATATATATATATATATATATATATATATAAGAGACATATATATATATATATATATATATATATATATATATATATATATTGTATTTTTATGCATGTGTATTTTTGTGCAGGAGATAATTATCAGTGGAATGATTTTACATTAAATAACTCTGTTGCGCTAATGCGAATTAGCGGAATGGTTTTTTTTTCTGCGTAAAGTTTGAAAATTGAGACCTTTGGCTTCCTCTGTATTATTAGTTTAATATAGGCTGTTCATATTATGTGCCTCGTTGGTTCAGTCTGAAAGAAACATTTTCTCTCTCTCTCTCTCTCTCTCTCTCTCTCTCTCTCTCTCTCTCTCTCTCCTCTCTCCACCTTCCTCCCCGCCTGTCTGTTATTAGCGCAGGGTGCATTAGACAAGTGCAGTGTATTCACTGTAATTTTATTCTCTCAGATATTCTTATATCTAATTTTTTTTTTTTTATTTAAAAACCTTGTTTTTGAATGTAATGGCGGTGTTTAATTTATTTCTGGAAATAAGGTACCGGGTGGCCTTACAAATTGGTTTCAGACTTTTACATTTTACTTTTTTGTTTTGGAATTTTCAACCATCAACTATGTTGCATTCGAAGTTGCCTAAAACAATTGCTGTTGCTGACAGGGGGCTCGATAAAGAAGGCTGCAGTTTAAACGTCAGTTATCATTACTATAATTATTATTATCATTATTATTACGAGCTTGTTTGGGCGCGCTACGCGCGCTGGAACCCGGCGCTGCTGTCTCCCCTACCCTCCCGATCCTGTACCTACCCCTCCCCCACCGAGGGCAGACAAACAGGTTTGCAGGAGGAGGATGTGTGTCTTCCTTATCCTCCCGATCCTCTACCTACCTAGCCCCCACCCTGGGTGGACAAACAGGTTTGCAGGAGGATGGTGGATGTCCTGTCGCTCACTCCGCCGCCCCACCCGGGGCGGACAAACCGGTTTGTTGGGGTTGGGTGGCAGTGTCATGTCTCCCCTACTGTACCCCGGGGGAGGACAAACAAGATCCACTCGGTTTTTATTATTATAGAATTATTATCATTGTTATTATTATAATTATTATTACTGGGTTCTTATCGTGATCATCCGTTCCACCCACGCATAAACACTCCCTCGCCTCCCTTCATCGCGGTCGTCTTACCGAGTGATTCTTCATGGGCTACTTCATTGATCGTCTAGGGAAAGTAATGATACGTCTTTTTGAATGCGACTTCCAGTTGGAGTGTTGGGCACCCTCTGTGCAAGGGAGTCCGGGGAGGGGTGGAGGGGGGAGAGGGGTGACCCATTGTTCCCCTTCCACAAACCCCTTCCCCTCCCCCGCCGTCAATTATCCCGGAGCAGCCATGCACGCTCGTTGCTCAACGATAGTTGTTGCTAATGATGATGGACACTCCGGGGTGCCTTTTGGTGTTATTTGTATGACCTTCATTAGCGTGTTTGTTTGCTCATTGCAGTGCCTGGCATATCGAAATAGAGAGGGAAGGAGAGCGTCCGGGTTTGTGTGCATGTTTGTGTTTACACCTGAGAGAGAGAGAGAGAGAGAGAAGTTTATATTTTATTCTGAAATTTCGCTCCGTTCAAGCAACCTGGATGCTTTTGACTTGTCCCTCGTAGCGGGGTATAGCTGTTAGTGTACCTCATGCGGTGCACTGTAGGCATTACTTAAGGTTCTTCGCAGTGTCCCTTTGGCCCCTAGCAGCAACCCCTTTCAGTCCTTTTACTGTACCTCCGTTCATATTCTCTCTCTTCCATCTTACTTTCCATCCTCTCCTATCAATTGTTTCAAAGGGCAACTGCGAAGTTCTCCTCCCTTTACACCTTTCAAACTTTTGTAGTGTCAATTTCCGTTTCAGCGCTTGTCATTTGCCCTAAACTCTTACGTTCTTTTTACCTGTCGCATAATCTGACATGCAATAGTCAGAATCACGCTTCCAATATTAATCGACTGGGAGTATTTGAAATTTGGAAATAACTTAATAGAATAATATTCATTATTTAAATGCTTTCAAGCGTTTAAATCACTCGGAAGAAAACGAAAAACAAGAGCCAAGCGAAAATCATATCGATATTTTTCGTTATTATAAAACTTGCCTATGGACAGGAGAGCTGTACAAATTGAAAACAAACCACCATCAAAGTACAGCCACCATATCTGTTAAGAATGGTCTAGTGGATACTGAATCAATAGGAAACTGCAACTTAATTGTGATCGGTTGAATGGTGCTAGGGTCGGAGTGTTGCAGCTTAATCAAATATGCTGTTGTAATTGCTGCGATGGGTCCAGCACCGGGCAGGTTTGTGTTATACTGCACGGGAGAGTAATTTGTGTTTGAAAGCAAAAGGGGTTGAAGATGAAAGTCGTCCTCTGATTCCAGTAACTGACTGTCGCCAATAAAGTATTCTTCGTTCCTGACTTGCTCATATTATATAGCTTTAAATCCTAAGCTATTTTACGATCGATTTATTTCGGTGGATGTTCATTTTCTTCTAAGTTATCCCAAACATGTTCCTTTTATTTTTTTATTTTTTTTTTTGTGAGTATCTTTCACGACTTCATCAAGTGATCTCGGTAGGGGGTTAGTGTCGTCAGTGCACCTCATGCGGTGCACTGAAGGCATTACTTGAGGATCTTTGCAGCGTCCCTTCGGACCGTAGCTGCAACCTCTTTCATTCCTTTTACTGTACCTCCGTTCATAACCTTCTCACTTTCCACACTCCCCTGAAAATTGATTCATAATGCAACTACGAGGTTTTCCTCCTCTTTCACCTTTTAAAGCTTTTTACCGTCAGTTTCAGCGCAGAATGACCTCATAGGTCCGAGCACTTGACCTTTGGCGTAAACTCTACATTCCATTCCATACCCTTTCCTGCAAAGGAATATTCTTTAAATTTATTTCCACGAAGGTGGAGCGCCGCATTGCTCAAGGCAACAGCTATTTCAGCGTTCTGTATTTTCACTTCGCGAAGCAAAATTTCCCCTTTTATGACTCGTAAAACCAGGCTGTGTCATATTCTAATGACGGAGCCGTTCCGCCGAGGCGCTTCCGACCATTGAGTGACCGGCTGCTGCTGTTGCATAAGAACTGGGCTTCTGGAGTGCTCTGGGATGCTCACTCTCCCTCTCTTCGAATCGGCCTCGACTTTGGAATGCAGAGTTTAGGCCGTAGACCAAGCGCTGGGACGTTTGAGGTCATTCAGCGATGGAAAGGAAATTAAGCATAGGTAGGTTTGAAAGGTGTGACAGGAGGAAAACCTCTCAGCTGCACTATGAGAGGGTGGATAGCAAGCTGGAAGAAAGATATGTATGGAGGTACAGTAAAAGGAGTGAAAGGCGTTGCAGCTAGGGCCCGAAGGGATGCTGCAAAAATCCGTTAGCAATGACTACAGTGCACCGGTGTTCATGACTTTGTAACGACGATAGATTTCGGCCAGGGCCAAAAGAATAAGTTGCGAACGGTAAAGTAAAATTGGCTCTTCCCCTAATGAAGATGTGATTCATGAGTAGTGACTTGATGATATTGATAGCATGTATCTTCAATCGGTTTGATCATTTCAGACCACTAACTGATGTGTCTTCCTTTCTTTTGATCGTTACTAATGAGTCAAGACCAAGCAGTACAGTTGAAGGTATAAACAGAATGGACAAGTTGCTTATTTGGTCCTGCAAAGTAGGTTTGCTTGTCACTTAAGACTTCCGAAGCAAAATTAAGTATGACGGATCAGTTCTCTTTGCACCTTTCTGGACAGACTCGAAATAGCAGAAGGCCATTTTGGCGCACGTATACCCTTCGCTAAATACCCTTCTCTCTGTCTACTCTACTCTTATTCTCTTTCTTCCATCTGACTTTCCGCCCTCTCTTACAATTGTTCCATAGTGAAACTGCGAGGTTTTCCTCCTGTTACACCTTTCAAACCTTTTACTGTCAAGCTCCGTTTCAGCGCTGAATAACCTCATAGGGCCTTTGGCCTAAAATCTATATATTCTTGTCTTTTGGCTGGCGATTGGTATCCTGTGGATAAACAACTAAGTTCATCAAATTATTATTTTTTTTCATGTTGAGTCTTGGCAGACGATTAGTATTAATCTCAAGGACATATTGCTAGTTAATGCCAAATTTATTGGAATAATGAATCGCAG
>NC_089771.1:22342883-22345383 GCF_040412425.1 Macrobrachium rosenbergii | reverse complement strand
AAACGGTAAATATTAGCTCGTTAAACGGATCAAAAGACTACCGAGCAAAGGAAACTTCCGCTTCGGGTATTTTTCATCTGTATTTAAAACACCGGTTTGTTTTGAGTGCGCTAATGATGTTACTCAGTTTAGCCTGTGCACATTCATTTTTCCGTGACGTATTTACAGCTCGGATGTAATTGTTTTGGAATTGTAGCGTTAATTTGATGATGACAATTAACTTTCTTAGTTTTTAAAAGAGAGGATCACGGAGTGGTGTGGAAATGCTTTATATTTGTAGGTGACCTGATGCGGCTTAAGCCTGGTAAGGTTCTGGATTATAAAATTTTGCTGTATTCCAAGTCTCTCTCTCTCTCTCTCTCTCTCTCTCTCTCTCTCTCACACACACACACACACACACACACACACACACACACACACACACACACACACACACACACACACACCGCTTGTGACTTGTTATGATATTTGTGTTAAAAATTTTTCTCTGATGTTTAATGAACCGGGATGTCGTTACTCCAGCTGACAGAAGGGTAAAGCGCACAAATACACAACCCAGACCCCTTCCATTTATTTTAGTTTTGCTCTTTGTATCCCTGTATACTGGTGGGCGTACTGCATATTTTATTGTGTTTGCGTATATTTATAATAGTAATATCTGAATGGATCTTGTTTGTCCTCTCCCTGATGACAGTAGGGGAGCCATGACACAGCCACCCACCCCCTGCAAACCTGTTTGTCCACCCCGGATGGGGGCGGGTTAGGTAGGAGAATGGGAGGGTAGGGGAGACATCCACTCTCCTGCAAATGTCTTTGTATGCCCCGGGTGGGGTGGGATACGCAGGGGAACAGGAGGGTAGGGGAAATATCCACCCTCCTCCTGCAAACCTGTTTGTCCGCCCCAGGTGGGGGGCGGAGTAGATAGGGGATGGGAGGGTAGGGGAGACAGCAGCCCTGGGTTCCAGCACGTGTAGCACGCGCCAGCAAGCTCGTACTTAAATATGATCATAGTTTCATATACTGTACATGCTTTGTACTGATGTTGGTTACATGGTCAAAGCAGGATGATATGACTTGGCTCTAGCTACATGCACTTTGTTTATACATTTTTAAGAATGGCGCTCCCTTGCATATTAGTAAATCACTCTGTCAGTGACGTCATTACTGGTTACTGGTCTGAATAAAATAATTAGGTTACGATATAACACGTTATTGTAGCCTAGTGCAGAAAATAATTAACGTAAAGAGAAGTCTTGCTGTAGATGTAAATCAAAAGTTTTTTATAGTTGAATCGCTTTTGTTATCTCTTTTATGTTTGTTAGATTGTTTCTTTCAGTTATTGTCATTATTATTATTATTATTATTATTATTATTATTATTATTATTATTATTATTCTGTGATAATTTTTTTGTGAGTTTTGCTTTAGTTTTATGCACATGGGTCCTGTGTCAGATAATAATATAATTTCTCTTGTTTGTTTGAATTATTTTCTTGAAGTTAGTATCGTTGTCTGTACAGTCTGTTTTACTTTTTATGTAAAATTTTTATTTAAAAATTTCTGTTCTTGTGTGTATCATTCTATATTTTACTTGATACTTGAAAGGCGATTTTGATTACTGCGTTGTGTGTGGGTGATGTGACGTATAAAATCTGTTTTTGTATTATGAAGTAAATCACTTCGTTTGCCCTGGACCACAAAATTCTACTGCTCTCTTCGTAAACCCTTGACCTCTCTCTCTCTCTCTCTCTCTCTCTCTCTCTCTCTCTCTCTCTCAACGGAGCGAGTCACTGAAATTCAAAGCCCTCGAAACATATCGAGATGATTTCAACATGTAAAAAATGCGCCGAGGGAATCGAGTTTTCTGTACAGCGTATATTGTTGTATGAAACTCTCAGCCGCGCCCCATGAAACTTTCAGCCACGGCCCGGTGGTGGCACGTGTTGTTGGCACCTATAGCTGTGCCAGACGCACGATCATGGCTAACTTTAACCTTGAATAAAATAAAAACTACTGGGGCTAGAGGGCTGCAATTTGGTATATTTGATGATTGGAAGGTGGATGGTCAACATACCAATTTGCAGCCCTCTATCCTCAGTAGTTTTTGAGATCTGAGGGCGGGCAGAAAAAGCGCGGACGGACAGGCAAATAGCCATCTCAAGAGTTTGCTTTTACAGAAGACTAAAGAGCGAGGTCTACTCTAGACCATAGAGAATGACAAGTAAAGCCTGCCGTATTATTGACCGTGGTACATTGTCTTCAAGTAGGCGTATAAATCTTTCACAACTGGAAAGGGTCGAATCTGTGCTCCCTCAATAGCGAGTGCCATCTTCCGTATCGTGGGTGCGTAGTGAAGATGATGTTGCCAAGCACGTGTGTGCGACGACGCAACTTTTTCGTACCGTTTGCTCTTTGCGCACGCTCGCCCGCACTTGCTCTACGTGCTGCAATATTGCCGTTGGGTTGTTCGTCGTCCCGTTTCTTCTTCAGTGGGTTCCTTC
>NC_089771.1:22267883-22332883 GCF_040412425.1 Macrobrachium rosenbergii | reverse complement strand
TTCTTTCACTTTCGAATTCTTATGACGGTGTTCCTTTAAAAGATTCAGACGTGAAAAGAGGGTGATTGCCATATATATTATTATTATTATTATTATTATTATTATTATTATTATTATTATTATTAAAAAATACTCATAGTAGCATGAGTCTTGAAATGGAGAAACAAATCCACAGTTATCTTTAAAATATGTACATATAAACTGTGGATTTGTTTCTCCATTATTATTATTATTATTATTATTATTATTATTATTATTATTATTATTATTATTATTATTATTATTATTCAGAAGATGAACACTATTCATATGGAACAAGCCCAAAGGGGCCATTGACTTGAACTTCAAGCTTCCAAAGAATTTGGTGCTCATTAGGAAACAAGAGAAGTTAAAGGAAAATACAGAAAGAGGAGATCTCAATTACTAAAAGGAAAAAAATAAATGAATAAATTAATGAACAGATAAAAATGTATTAAATGCAAGGAGAACAGCATTAGGGTAGCAATGCATTTGCATCTTCGCTCGAACTTTTGAAGTTTTAATTGCACGAGGTCTTCGGGGAGACTGTTCCGCAGTCCAACGGTGTGGGGAATTTACTATTAATCTCAATATATTAGTACTGTGACTACTATTAATGTAATTACTATTTTTACTACTAAGTTTGTGTGCTATTGTAATGCCTCTACTTTGTATGTTCCTTGTCTATGGCCTTGAGCTGAAATGAAGAATATTATTATTATTATTATTATTATTTATTACTATTATTATTATTATATACAGTACTTTTATTTTTACTTGTGTGACCTTGAGTGGAGGTTGACCTTGAAGAATGGTATTTGAGGCAGGGTCGTCGACTGACGACTCCTGTCTCCAGTCGCTTCTGCTGAAGATGAAGAGTGGGGAGAGAGAGAGAGAGCAGATGGCGTTGCGGTCACCTCGTTGTAGTTGTTAATGGAGACCACAAGGGCGGTTGGTATGGGAAGGGTGCTTCCCCCCCTTCACCTCTAAACACTCTCTCTCTCTCTCTCTCTCTCTCTCTCTCTCTCTCTCTCTCTTGACGCATCCCTAACGTTGTCGTCTGTTCCTCTTTTATTCATGTATGTCACAGGTCCTTTAAATTGATGCGGTTCTCTCTCTCTCTCTCTCTCTCTCTCTCTCTCTCTCTCTCTCTCTCTCTCTCTCTCTCTCTTCACTTTTTTGTTTGTTGTTTCCCGTAGTTTTTTTTTTTTTACAGCGTTTCCTCGCAGGGTAATTTTTTAATTAGCTAAAATCTAATTAACCTTTAATTTGTAACGGCTGAGGTTATTTTTTGATGTACGATGCCATGTCATCTTAATCAGTTTCTCCATGAGTGCTGGTAATCGTGGTTTTGGGGTTAGGGGTTTGGGGACGTTCTTATTCTTTGTTGTTGTTTGCTTTCTCTGTTATACACTTATTAATTTCTTCAGATGATTGGCAAAATGGATATTTTCTCTCGTAAAAGGGTGATTTCTTCGGATGATTGGTAAAATGGATATTTTCGTTCACTAAGATGATTTCTTGAGATGATTGGCAAAATGGATATTTTCTTTCATTAAAGGATGATTTCTTGAGATGATTGGCAAAATGGATATTTTCTTTCATTAAAGGATGATTTCTTCGGATGATGGGCAAAATGGATATTTTCTTTCATTAAAGGATGATTTCTCCAGATGATTGGTAAAATGGGTATTTTCTTTCAGTAAATTATGGTTTCTTCAGATGATTTCTTTCATTAAAGGATGATTTCTCCAGATGATTGGTAAAATGGATATTTTCTTTCAGTAAATTATGATTTCTTCAGATGATTAAATGGATATTAAAGGATGATTTCTTCAGATGATTGGTAAAATGGATATTTTCTTTCATTAAGGGATGATTTTCTTCAGATGATTGGCAAAATGGATATTTTCTTTCATTAAAGGATGATTTCTTCAGATGATTGGTAAAATGGATATTTTCTTTCATTAAAGGATGATTTCTTCAGATGATTGGCAAAATGGATATTTTCTTTCATTAAAGGATGATTTCTTCAGATGATTGGCAAAATGGATATTTTCTTTCAATAAATTATGATTTCTTCAGATGATTGGCAAAATGAATATTTTCTTTCGTTAAAGGATGATTTCTTCAGATGAATGGCAAAATGGATCTTTTCTTTCATTAAAGGATGGTATCTTCAGCTAATTAGCAAAATTGATATTTTCTTTCAATCTCCTTAAATGATGTTTTATTGTTTTCAATAAGTACATTTTTTGCCCTTCGCTGAAGCCGGCGTTGAATGAAAAAAAATTTCTCTCTCTCTCTCTCTCTCTCTCTCTCTCTCTCTCTCTCTCTCTCTCTATATATATATATATATATATATATATATATATATATATTCGGTGAGAATATAGTCGTTTAGCGATGTTTGTGTCCATGTAATTTTGCTCTCTCTCTCTCTCTCTCTCTCTCTCTCTCTCTCTCTCTCTCTCTCTCTCTCTCTCTCTCTCTCTCTCGTGCGCCGGAGCAAATTCCACAGATGACTTTATCGGTAGCTTCCATTCCTACAACATTCTCTACCTGATATTAAGGAATGATTTAATGTTGCTGCCGAATTATCAACATTTTTTTCCCTTGGAAAATGAGGGCGAATCGCTTATACCTCGCTGTCTGGTAACTTTTGGACGGAAACTGTATCCTGCTGATTAAAGAAAAAAGCTCTCTCTCTCTCTCTCTCTCTCTCTCTCTCTCTCTCTCTCTCTCTCTCTCTCTCTCCTACCCGGTTTTCTCAATGAGAAAAGGGTTTTGCAGACTAATGAATACCATTCATCAGACTGAAAGTGAATAACGCAGTTGATTTTCACCAGAATAGCGCCAGAGAAGAGACTCTCTCTCTCTCTCTCTCTCTCTCTCTCTCTCTCTCTCTCTCTCTCTCTCTCTCTCTCTCTGATAGGCTTAACGACTGTAATTACCCGTGGGCAGATACTTATGTCTTCATCGGTTACCACAGCTGAAGGATCAGAAGTCAAGGTCATTTCTGGCCTCTTGGGAATTCAGTCGAAAATTGTTAAGCATGTCTGGTTATTTCATGGGAATCCAGCCTCATAGAGTTCTTTTTTAGTAGGTTTTTTTTTTTTTTTTTAGTTTTCTGTAAAAGAAAACTATTGAGATGGTTTTGTCTGTCCGCCCGCGCCTTTTCTGTCCGCCCTCAGATCTTAAAAACTACTGAGGCTAGAGGGCTGCAAATTGGTGTGTTGATCATCCACTCTCCAATCATCAAACATGCCAAATTGCAGCCCTCTAGCCTCAGTAGTTTTTATTTTATTTCTGGTTAGAGTTAGCCGTGATCGTACGTCTGGCACCTGTAAAGGTACCTACAACACAAGCCAGCACCGGGCCATGGCTGAAAGTTTCATGGGTCGCGGCTAAGAGTTTAATGTGCCATGGCCGAATGTTTCATACAGCCTCATCCCTAATCCCAGGACCCAGGGTCCTGCCTGATACCGACTCCACAAGCCTGATATCACCATCCCTCCTGACCCAGCAGCTACGCACGCACCGACCCTCCATCTTTAAGAGATGATGTGGAAGGAAGGACCAACCTTCCATTTTTGTGGTTGTTTGCGGTGTGCTTTCAGGGAGCGCATGAAAGGTGCTTTGGTGGTTTGCTGAGAGAGTGGTCGTTTGCTTGCGTGGTTTTCAGGGCTCTGCTTGTGTATTTTTATGTGTGTAAATTGCGAGTTGGTTTGGTGTGTATGCATACGATTATACTTTTTTTTTTTTTTTACTGAGGTATTTATTTCTCCAGTACAGTGATTCTTGTATTTGTTTGGTCAGGAATTTGATTGGCTTCGTGGCGACTAGCTGACTTCTCTGGAACTGCTGTAGTTAAGATTTAAATTTTTTTTCAGTATTTAATTTTTTAATATCTCTTTGACGGATAGAAAATCTCTCTCTCTCTCTCTCTCTCTCTCTCTCTCTCTCTCTCTCTCTCTCTCTCTCTCTCTCTATATATATATATATATATATATACACACACACACACAATTTTCACAGCATCTTTCGGTTTTAGTGGCTTTAAGAGGACGGCTCTCGTATCCCACTTTAGAGTTCCATTTCTCTCTCTCTCTCTCTCTCTCTCTCTCTCTCTCTCTCTCTCTCTCTCTCTCTCTCTCTCTCTCTCTCTCTCTCTCTCTCTCTCCTCTTTGCAAGCAAGGTACTTACTCATTCGTGAGAGAAGCGTGGTATCTTCCCGAGGGCTTTATATTATAAAGTGCCTCCTGATAATATAAGAAAACAAAACAACTTTTTCGATCGACATTCATATTCATGTAAAAGCTGCTGATTAGATTTCTAGACAATATGGCACTTATAAGACGTAAGTAGGCACATTTGCTTAAGATAGATGATATTAAAATTATCACACTGTCTGTGGCAATGTCATTTTACGCCGAGCATCCTTAAAAATTCGCGATAAGCCTTCTGAGTATTATTTTATGAAGCTGTAACAAGGCAGAAGAGCTGTAAGAATTTGGTATAACGATGGCGTTGTTAAGTTTCATCGTGTAGCGTTTTCAACTCATAACTTGGCTTTATCCAGGTAGGAAAATCCAGTTTAAATATTTGTTGGAAAAAGGAAAAATAAGTTTCAATATTTGTAGTGAAAAAGAAAAAGTATAAATATTGTAGGAGAAAGGGAAAACCAAGTTAAATCTTTGGAGGAAAAAGAAAAAAGTTAATAATTGGAGGAAATAGGAAAAATAAGTTTAGATATTTAGAGGAAAAAGGAAAAAACATGTTTAAATATTTGGAGGAAAAAGGAAAAATCAAGTTGAAATATTTTTAGGAAAAAGAAAAAATTTAAATAATTAGAGGAAATAGGAAAAAAAAGTTTGAATATTTGTAGGGAAAAGGAAAAAACAAGTAAAAATATTTGTATGGAAAAAGGGAAATCGAGTTTAAATGTTTGACGGAAAAGGGAAAAAAGTTCAAATATTTGTAGGAAAAAGAAAAAAAGGTTTAAATATTTGTAGGAAAAAGAAAAAAGTATCAATATTTGTAGGAAAAAAGTTTAAATATTTGTAGGAAAAGGAAGAAAAAGTTTAAACATTTGTAGTAAAAAGGAAAAAGTTTAAACATTTGTAGTAAAAAGGAAAAAAAGTTTAAATATTTGTAGGAAAAATGGAAGCAAATTTTAAAGATTTGTCGGAAAAAGAAACAAGTATAAATATTTGTCGGAAAAAATTTTAAATATTTGTAGGAAAAAGGAAAAATCAAGCATAAATATTTGTAGGAAAAATGAAAAACAAGTTTAAATATTTGTAGGAAAAGGGAAAAATCAAGTATAAATATTCATGTAAAAATGGAAAAACAAGTATAAATATTCATGTAAAAAAGGAAAAACAAGTTTAAATATTTGTAGGAAAAAGAAAAGTTTAAATATTTGTAGGAAAAGGGAAAAATCAAGTATAAATATTCATGTAAAAATGGAAAAACAAGTATAAATAATGAAAAAGAAAAACAAGTTTAAATATTTGTAGGAAAAAGAAAAGTTTAAATATTTGTAGGGAAAAAGAAAAAAAAAAGTTTAAATATTTATAGGAAAATAAAGAACGGTCTTGAAATGTGAAACCTGATCTCGCCTCCTGCTTCCACGTGGATTAACATCCACGCGTTGGAAGTCATCCCGAGAATTATAGAAGGTGATAACGGTGAGTTTTATGGCGAATAAAGGCAGTTTACAGGTTCCCTCTTTTCTAATTGGGATTTTCGGCAGCTCTTAAAATTCTAGGTTTTAAAGTAGCATCCTAAATGGTAGTTTGAATACTTATACCTTCCCTATATATTTTTATGTTCCTCCTTGTATATTGTTTAGAAGCTTGAATTTCAAGTCAAGTGGCCCCTGTGGGCGTGTTCCATATGAGCAGGGGTTGATCTTCCGAGTAGTAGTAGTAATAATAATAATAATAATAATAATAATAATAATAATAGCAGTGTAATGTATCATTGTTTTCGACGTTATCTAATTTTCCTTCTCTTTCTAATGAACATCATATTGTTTGGAAGGCTGAATTTCAAGTCAGTGGCCGCTGCGGGCTTGTTCCATATGAGTAGGTGTTGATATTTCGAATAATAATAATAATAATAATAATAGTGTAATGTATCAGTGTTTTCCACGTTTATTTGATTAATAGACTCGTTTAATTTTCTAATTTTATTTTACTAGAAAGGACAGTAGCCAAAGACGAAATCTGCCCTAATTAATGTTTTGTAAAAAATAAAAAAAAAACAATAAAATAAATCAAGTAAAAAAAGGAGAGATGAATATCATCGCTTGCTGGCTCGTGTCACAGAGTAGAATGTTCTTGGCACAGAGTACGGTTAAATATGACATCCATAAAGAAAATGGCCTTTGTTGTGACAGTCAGTAAATATTTTCTAAAGAGACTTCAAAGGAGAATTGGAGTTCATTTTGAATATAATGAAACGGTCTTTTGTTTTGTGAAGAAAGTCTAGAGGTCAAGATATAAATAAAAAACACTCTCTCTCTCTCTCTCTCTCTCTCTCTCTCTCTCTCTCTCCGTACGTGTAATTTTAACTTCATGTTCGAATTTGAATCTGTAGTTACGATTTGGTCTTGTTGTATTTGTGTGTTATTTACATTTTGTTAATTTTTTAAGATAATTTAGATTTACGTTTACAGCTGGACCAATCATCTTCTCGTATTTAGGTCGTAGGCTACTGTCCTTTCTAGTAAAATAAAATGAAAAAATCAATGAGTATATGAGGTAGATAAACGTGAGAAACACTGATACATTACACTGCAGTTATTATTGTTATTATTATTATTATTATTATTATTATTATTATTATTATTATTTATTATTATTATTTTATTATTATTTTGAAGATCAACCCCTATTCATATGGAACAAGCCTACTGGGGCCACTGACTTTAAATTCCAAACTTTCTGTTTAAGGGGGGAAATTCCCCCACGGATTCTGTCGATAGAAAAACAAACAAACAAACAAACCACAGCTAAACAACTCACGCTTTCCATTATTATTATTATTATTATTATTATTTATTATTATTATTATTATTATTATTATTATTATTTTGAAGATCAACCCCTATTCATATGGAACAATCTTACAGGGGCCACTGACTTGAAATTCAAAGCTTCTTGTCTAAGGGGAAATTCCCCCACGAATCCTGTCGATAGAAAACAAACAAACAAACAAACCGTAGCTAAACAACTCACGCTTTCCAATGTCAGCCATCAGAATACACATGTATTCTCATTATCATCTCCATCACCAGACGTTTAGGAATTCTCACCAAAGCTCTGATGGGTTATAATTAGTCTTGAGAGAGAGAGAGAGAGAGAGAGAGAGAGAGAGAGAGAGAGGCTCGAGCGGTCGCTTCTCCATTGCAGTCATCGGGAATATAATTAGTCTTGAGAGAGAGAGAGAGAGAGAGAGAGAGAGAGAGAGATGCACGAGTGGTCGCCTCTCCATTCCAGTCATCGAGAATACAGGCGTTGAATGAGAGATTCTCTTCCATTCGCAATTAAGATATAAATGAAACACTCTCATTGACATTCCGTTCGCTGGCAGATACAGGCGTTCGGAAAGGGAATTCAGAATACCGCATTGAGGAGGAGAGGAGGAGGAGGAGGAAGACATGGTGGAAGGCGAAAGTAGCATTATTGTACTTTAATTTTTTTTACTTGTTTATTCTTTGACGAGCGTGATGGCGCGCGCTACGCTGCGCTGGAACCCGGCGCTGCCTGTCGCGTCTCCCCTACCCTCCCGATCCCCTGCCTACCCAGCACCCAGCCGGTGCGGGCAAACAAGTTTTCAGGAGGAGGGTAGATGTGTCATGTGTCCCCTATCCTCCAGATCCCCTATTTACCCACTCCTACCTGGGGCGGACAAACAGGTTTTCAGGAGGAGGGTGGATGTGTCATGCTCCCCTATCTACCCCACCCCCACTCAGGGCAGACAAACAGGTTTGCAGGAGGAGGGTGGATGTGTCATGCTCCCCTATCTACCCCACCGCCACTCAGGGCAGACAAACAGGTTTGCAGGAGGAGGGTGGATATGTCATGTTTTCCCTACCTTCCCTATCCGACGGCTACCCCACCCCCACCCGGGGCGGACAAACAAGAAAGATCCACTCGCATTTTATTAGTATAGATAGACAGATGGTGTCTTCAAGTAGCCTAAAGAGATACCGGTAATCGGTTCTTTATAAACAACAGTGAACTACGTGACATTAAAATATATTATTTTCAGTTATTTCACCTCTATACGTAACTCGTAAGCATTACTCCTTTCATTCTCTGTGAATAATCGGTATATATATTTTCAGTAATCTTTCGTCAGTTAGTGGCCCCCAGGGGTTGTAACCCGGCATGTATCCACCTTTGCGGCATTTTTATTACAAGCCCGCTGGGGATTACCGTAAAAACATAAACAGAAGACTGTAAATATCATAAAGATAATGACCCCCAAGAAATATTAGTCCTAGATAACGACCCCCGAAAACCCTTGGGGATCACTGTCTAGGAAACCTACCTTTTTATTCGGTGTGAATGGTGGCGTTTATATAATCTGGCTTTTGAATAATATCTGAATTTTCAGAGGTCCATTTAAAGCATGTTTGTATGTGAATATATCAATGTGTACATGAATGTGTAACTGTATAAGGAATATAAACAAAGTTACTTGTTCATAATCAGTGTTAGCCGTAGGGCTGTAACCAAGTTCTAAGTTTTGTTGATTATATTGACTGTAATGTAACAGGTTTCGTTAAAATTAGCCATCAAATATAAAGTTATTTTCGAAATATAAGGTTTATGGTGTCTAACTTTATATGTCAGGGAACAAGTAAACAAAGGGGACACTCAAAGTCCTTTAAATATACTGTGAGAGGTCGGCTCATCAGTGAGCTACGCGCATGTGGGTGGAGCTTTCGTGACGTCAGCCATAGGCGACGGTTGCTGATAATCCCCATTTGATAAAGTGACTGAAATCGGTGTTTCTCGTATTTATTGAAGGCTAGAAAAGGATAAGTCATATTTGTGTTTTATGCTTGATTAGAACTGATATTATTATTTGCTTTCTGGGTTAATGAACACTATTGCGTTGGTTATTTTTCTGTCCGTCCGCACTTTTTCTGTCCGCTCAGATTTGAAATCATTTCTGAGGTTAGGAGGGCCAAAATTGGTGCAAGTGTTGATCATCCACCCTCCAATCATCAAACATACCAAATTGCAGCCCTCTGGCCTCAGTAGTTTTTATTTTATTTAAGGTTAACGTTAGCCATAATCGTACATCTGGCACCGCTTTAGGTACCAACAACACAGGCCACCACTGGGCCGTGGCTGAAAGTTCCATACATCATTGTACGCTGTACAGAAAACTCGATTGCGCCTTTTTCCTTGTTTATTTAAGTTCTGCTAGCATAAGAGTGTTTAACTATGCATTTTAGGGTATATTTAGTATCGAAGTTTCAGAAATTAAACGATACGGAAGACTCATGAGACCTATTTGTCTGTCTCTGTCTGTTTTTATATTATATTGGTGGCGCTGTCAGCTTGCAACTGCATCGCCCAGTGTTCGATACTCGTAACGAAGGAGTAGGGCGTGGTTTGGGTACTGTGCCCAAAAATTTATATCATGTTTCAGATGACGTGAACGGCAAGCGTGTACTTCTTTTGTGGCTTGTATGGCCTAGTGGGCAGCGCCCTTGCCTTTCAGTTGAAAGACCTGGGTTCGATCCTGATGTGAGTCAGAAATTTATTTTCCACACGTGATTGTGTTTTTATTATATATATATATATATATATATATATATATATATATATATATACATATATATATATATATATATATATATTATATTATATATGCAGTATATATATGTATATATACACAGTATATATGTATATATATATATTATATATATATATATATATATATATAGAGTAGAGAGAGAGAGAGAGAGAGAGAGAAGACTATAGGAGAGAGAGAGAAGACCTGTGTGATCAGTACTGGTTAAAATATATATCATTACATTATAGAAAACGGAAGGGCCTGACGAGATAAGCCTCATCCCACCGGTCGAAATTATTCATAAGATTAGTCTTCCTCTATAGCTGACCGGGAAGTTATACCCGGTGAATTCATCTCCTGTTGGTAAGGGAAACACTCCGTAGGGAATGTTTTCCCCGTATTGCGGTACCCTCTGCTGTATGCTCTCTCTCTCTCTCTCTCTCTCTCTCTCTCTCTCTCTCTCTCTCTCTCTCTCTCTCCCCGTGATAGTGCCCTGGCGAGCAAGTAAACCCGGGTTCCTTAGTGGGAAAAGGAAGGGTCCTTTGGACGATTTTAATTAAAAAAATCTAGTACGCCACTTTAATCCCAACTTTGAATGCTGTATACATGGTTGTTTGTCGAGTGCCGTGATTTACAGGAGAGAGAGAGAGAGAGAGAGAGAGAGAGAGAGAGAGAGAGAGAGAGAGAGAGAGAGAACTGAATATAGAATTTAGGCTGGTTGGGCTACACTGGGACCTATGAGGTCATTCAGCGCTGAACGGAAATTGACAGCACAAAGTTTGAAAGGTGGACAGCAAAGACCTCGCAGTTGCACTATGAATCAATTGTTAGAGAGGGTGGAAAGTAAGATGGAAGAAAGAGAATATGAAGAGAGGTATAGTAAAAGGAGTGAAAGGGGCTGCAGCAGGGGCCGAAGGGACACTGCAAAGAAGCTCAAGTAATGCCTACAGTACACCGCATGAGGTGCACTGACGGCACTATAGGCCCCTACGGGGGAGAGAGGGAGAGGAAGCTATTCAAACATTTTTCATCAGAACCTTATAGTACATTGATTCCTTCTGGTTTTTCATTTGATTTTTTTATTTAAAAAAAAAGCGCCCCGTAGGGTTAGTGCAATTAGTGCATCTCACATGGTGCACTGCAAGCATTACTTAAGGGTCTTTGCAGCGCCACTTCCGCCCCTAGCTGCAACCTCTTTCATTCCTTTTACTGTAACTCCGTTCATTTCTCCTCAATCTAATCACCTTCAACGATCGTTCCATAGTGCAACTGCGAGATTTTCCTCCTGTTACACCTTTCAGACCTTCTTAATGACAATTTCCGTTTCAGCCTGAATGACCTCATAGGTCCCAGCGCTTGGCCTTTGGCCTAAATTCTGTATTCCATTTTATTCTTATAAAATGTGTATCAGTAGAGTATTGCGTTCTGCAAAGATCGGTATCACTTTTTTGTTCATGATGATTGTCTTAGTGAACTCGTATTTTCAACAAGGGAAACGAGCTCGAAACTAGTATGTCCCCACCAAAGTTAGAGCTATTAAAAATAGAAATTTCTTTTCTCTTTCTTTTCTTCTTCTCTTCTTCTCTTCTTCTTCTTTCTTCTTCCAGCCTGATCCTCAAAGAATGGCTATTTTTCAAAGTATACTGCAATAGATATTTCTGGCGCTGAGTAAAATGACAGCCATTCTTTAAGGAACAAACGATCGAGAGAAGAGAGAGAGAGAGAGAGAGAGAGAGAGAGAGAGAGAGAGAGAGAGAGAGAAATATGGTAGTTTAATGGCGCCTCTCTATTTCCTCCTCCAACAACTATTTTCATAGGTGAATAGGAGGTATTTAAGGCACCGTTCTGAATGTCCAATAATCTTATACTTTCCAGTATGGGACCTTTATGCAACAATGACATTGCCTCCTTTTAGATAAGGGAATAACGACCCAGTCTTTTCCGTTCGAGGGAAATGGGCTCATTTGTTTTCCTAACAGGTTTCATAGGTCTGCTATTGGCAGGAAAATACCTGGCGTTCATTTCTTGGGTATGGTCTAGGGAGTTTATTCCTTTGCAAGGTCGTTAAGATTCTCCTTCGGATTCCTGCGATGAATATATATATATATATATATATATATATAATTATATATATAATATGTATATATATATATATATACATTGTATATATATATATATATATATATATGCGTATTTGTATATATATATATATATGTTTGTTTATATGCCATTGTGTATGTGAAATCACGCAGCACATGCTGTACATATGCAGTATAATACATAGAAAAATGTAACGCTGGATGTGAATATATAATATATATATGTGTGTGTATGTGTAATTTAAATTACTAAGAGAACCTGGTGATTAATGAAACCCCAAACTAAGAGTTTGCGTGGATATTGCTCGACTTTCAAAAGATAAATAGAAATTTTAGCCGAGTAATTAACAAGCGAATTTAAGGGATGTGTTAAAGTGATGTATTGTGGTTTTTATATAGTAAGCCAAAATTAATTACTTAGGAAGTTTATTGTTATATCTGATTTATTGGGTGTATCGAGGAAAGTGTTTTGGATTTCCTTATATTAGGTGGTTTTAAGAACATGTTATGCTTTAGTTAGTTAAAGTGAATAATTGTTATCACAATTATCTCTTTATTGTTAGTCATGTCTGAACTTGGATGAAAAATCGATAATATTGATAAAAAAAAGACAGTGGTTAGTGGTTACTGAAGCCATCTTCAGTTCAGTCGCCTTTTGTAAGTCAAGCTATTGTACTTAGTTAATGCTTGAATGGTTTTACAAACCAACAGAAGGCAGAATTCGAGATATTGAGATTCTTGGTCTGTGTTCTGTCAAGACCTTTTCTGTAGAAAGTACCCGTTTAGTTAAAAATAATTAAAAATGACCATTCATTATCTTATAGTAACCTACAACTCTTCAAAAAATCTTCACAAAATCTAAGATATACAACTTGGTTAGGGAAATATATAGCCTATGTCAGGCATTCATTTTACTGTATTGTTATGCATGAATGATATAATCATAGAATTTAAAAATAACTTTTTCAGTGTTTTTTTATTTTAATTAATTTTTCACGCACAAAAATACATTAAAATTAATGCCTTACACATACATCCCTATAATCAAGTTATATATTGTAGGTATTGTGAAACGTAAGACGTAAAAGAGCTGTAGGTTGTTGTTATAAGATAATTAGTGATTATATTTAATTATTTTTAACTAAACGGGTAAACTTCTACAGAAATCTCCACATCAGTCAGTTTCCTTGCGGCCTTCTGTACGAAATCGAGAACTTTGTTCTTCGTAGCTAGAAACACTTTGACTGAAACCAGCCAGTTTTCTTTGGACCTTGAGTCAGACATTCACGTCGCTTGCCCACATTCTTGTCGACACGGTCGCAAGGATCACTATCAGCCAGTGTTTGACCGCAAGCATTCTCTCTCTCTCTCTCTCTCTCTCTGTCAGGTAGAATGAACCCGTCTGTAATTTTATACGTAAGTCGTAAATTAAATATTCCACGTCGTGGCGTCAGCCGGTGTCAAGTCTGGTGATTTAAGGCGGACGATGAGTGGTAATTACGCTCTCTCTCTCTCTCTCTCTCTCTCTCTCTCTCTCTCTCTCTCTCTCTCTCTCTCTCGTTTAAGGAACATGTCCCTTCGTTCAAGATCAGGGCGGAAAAACATTAGCCGAGATTTGATAGGTGAAGAATGAAGTTGCGTCAATTAATTTATCCATCTGTAAGCATCCGTCCACAGCACGATAAAAAAATTCATGTATGTATATTATATGTATATCTGCAGACAGCAGTAACACATTCTTTGTACTATCCATTCCAACGACCAGTAAAATGAAGTAACTTTGGAATTTAGTCTTAGCACATGAGTTGGACCGTCGTGAACAGTAGAGTTTCATTATGCTGGATTGGCTTAAACGTGGCTGGGTGATAGTTGAAAGTTGGACGCTCTCGGTCTGTCAGAACTATGCCCGGTGTGAGGTTAGGGACCAGACATTTAGAGGTTATAACCCCTTGAACAGCGTTGATAGAAAGGTAGGCTAGCACAATTTGGTGTCAAGTCCTTTGTGTATGAAAGGAAAATTGGTAATACACACACATATATATATGTGTTTGTGTATATTATATATATATACACATTCATACATAAATTCATAATACATACCCATATAATTTGTATTGTTTATTTCTGAATGTCTAGTGGTATCCAGCTTATATTACAGAACTTTATGCTTTGCTTGATACGTATTTCATGCCGCTATTTTAATTATATTCATTCTCTCAGGCAATAAATAAAGTCTCATTCAGTCCTGCCTTGAAAACGTGGTATATTTTGGGGTTCAGCTAGACTTTACCCTAAAAAAAAAAAAGAAATATAGATTTTAACAAAATTTTTATCGTACCAGTCGTCAAGACGTCATCATAACTATCGATTCTTGTTCCCAGGAGCCAACTATTCTTAGACTTCTTTGGGTTCGCTCTTGTAACCCCCGTAGGGCGGTAGTGCCTTTAGTGCACCTCACGTGGTGCACTGTAGGCATTACTTGAAGAGTCTTTGCAGCGTCTCTTCGGCCTCCCTAGCTGCAACCTCTTTCATTCCGTTTAATGTACCTCCATTCATATTCTCTTCCATATGACTTTCCATCCTCTCTAACAGTTGTTTCATAGTGCAACTGCGAGGTATTCCTCCTGTTACCCCTTTCAGACCTCTTACTTTCAGTTTTCCCTTCAGTGCTGAATGACCTCATGGGTCCCAGCGCTTGGCCATTGACCTGAAGTGTATATAATGTTCTGTTCTTGTACCACGTAGCTTTGGAATTCTTTGGTTTAAACCCTGATTAAACCCCCATTGCTTCCATCACCCGTCCTTTCTTTTAAGTTTTCTGTAAAAGTAAACTATTGAGATGGCTTTGTCTGTCTGTCCGCCCTCAGATCTTAAAAACTGCAGAGGCTAGAGGGCTGCAAATTGGTACGTTGATCATCCACCCTCCAATCATCAAACATACCAAATTGCAGCCCTCTAGCCTCAGTCGTTTTTATTTTATTTAAGGTTAAGGTTAACCATGGATCGTGCGTCTGCCAGCCGCCTACAAATCCTCACTTGTTCGCATCTGAGGAGCAGCTGAGCGTTGCCCGGTCGTGGTGAGAGTTTCATACTGCGGCACATCAAAAGTTTCATACCGCATTTATAGGCTGTACAGAAAACTCGATTGCGCCGAAGAAACTTCGGCGCATTTTCTACTTGCTATCTCTTCCCACTGGTCAAGATCGATCGATAAGGATACCCGAACGACGAGCTGCCCACGGGAGAGTGGGTTCGAATTAAAACGTCCTTTCGAATTCCAAAGCCGCCATTAGGAAGAGCATAAAGGAAAACGAGGACATTTCTAAGTTAGGAGGTGATTTAACGCGAAGAATGTGACTAGTGGACTCGTAAAAGTGACGACTGAAGGTTGCCGGACAGAAATATCAATCAAGATGCTCCCTGGTCGAGTGACAGTTTCCTCTCGTAGATTCTATCGTTCGGTTTCCGAAGCTGAGGTTTTTATCTCGACAAGTGATGGACATATAAATAAAAATTATAGCCACTTGGCACCGCTACTATTTATTTTGGTTTGTAAATTATTGTATTTGGATTCATATTCGAAATAAAGTATTATCTTTTTGTGGTCTATTATTATTATTATTATTATTATTATTATTATTATTATTATTATTATTACTACTCAAAGTAGCACGAGTCTTGAAGTGGAGAAAAAATTCATTAGTTATGGGGAGTTTATTGATTATATTTAAAGATAAATCTGTACAGATTTATCTTTAAATATATGAACATATACATTACTGCGGATTTGTTTCTCCTTATTATTATTATTATTATTATTATTATTATTATTATTATTATTATTATTATTATTATTATTATTATTAAAGTTGAATATATTAACTTTTACCTATTCACTTTGAGATAATTCTTGGAGTTTTTTATGAAACTGAAAAAGTAAAAAGAACACTTTATGAGATAATTTGGAGGCTTTTTTATTTAAATGAAACTGAAAAAGTAAAGAGGCCGAAATCCTTAGGGGTCCGCCGAAAGGGAGTCGAATCGTAAGTCGGTGGCCGAGGTGAATTACTTAAGATAAATGACATGTGAATGACACGTGTGGACGAGGCTCAGGCATCTGCGGAATGATATATACTGAAGGAGGAGGAGCTAGCTGTCAGGGGAGCAGCGGCAGCAGTATGCGTCGTCGCCGGGTCCTGCCTGCCCTTCGGTATGATTTACGAATAGCCTACCTAATGGCCACATTCCTTACTTCGTCTCTTCAAATTATACTGTAAGGAGTTTATGTTTGAGCGAGTTTTTTCATTTGTAGTTTTATGTAAAAGGAAGCTACTATTGAGTTGGCTATTTGTGTCTGTCCGCGCTTTTCTGTCCGCCCTCAGGTCTTGAAAACTACTAAGGCTAGAGGGCTGCAGATTGGTATGTTGTTCATCCTTCCTCCAATCGTCAAACATACCAAATTACAGCCTTCTAGCCTCAGTAGTTTTTATTTGATTTAAGGTTAAAGTTAGCCATGTGTGCGTCTGGCAATGCTGTAGGACTGGCCACCACCGGGCCGTGGCTGAAAGATTCATGGGCCTTGGCTGAGAGTTTCATAGGCCGTGGCTGAGAGTTTCATACAACATTATAAGCTGTACAGAAAACTCGATTGCGCGGAAGAAACTAGGGCGCATTTTTTACTTGTTAGTTGTATTCATCAGCAATTCTGAAGTTTTCATGTGATTTTTTTACGTTAATATAAAATACGATTAATCAAATTCTTTGTTTTTCCTTAATTTTTGCTTCATTGATGTATTCGCTGTTGTTCCAGTCTGTCCTAGAATGTTAGTTTTGTTCATATAAATTCTTCAACAAAAGGAATGAGTTGTCGTCCCCCACACCTTTGACACCTGTCAGGTATGGATTTTCTGTCTCCGACGGTTGTGCACGTTTGTCCATACTGTCCCTTTTGCTTATATATTGTGGTTTCTTCCACTATGTTTCACTCCGTTAATGACTTCGAGAAAAGGTGGAAACCGGTCAGACCTACATCCAATCCCCATATTTTACCCTTGCATAAATCTCGTGTTAATGTGATTATGATTATATATATATTCATATATATATACATACGTACATACATACATATACATACATACATATATTATATGTGTGTATGTATATATATACATACATACACACACATTATATATATATATATATATATATATATATTATATATATATATATATATATATATATATATATATATATATATATATATATATATATATATATATATATATATTATATATTCTATATATCTCGGTGCTAAGATTTCACATGATTGATGGAGAGCCACTAAAGTGGCAGGACGGAATAGAGTGAATGTAACATTTACAGACCCATCCCTTTGTAAATGTAATGACTAATGGAATTTGAAGTAGGCGAAATATATAATAGAAACTGGTTTATTTTCATGCACCCACGATTATTTAATGTGTTCCGTTTTGCACTAAGCACTGGCCGTCTATTCAGGTTCGTATTTTACCCTCTTGGCGAGATTCCTTAACATTTTTCAAAGTTCAAATTCACTTACTCAGGTCTCGAAGTCACTTTTCCTGGGTAAATGGCTTGCTGAGACTGTGTAAGTGTGTGTGTGTGTGTGAGAGAGAGAGAGAGAGAGAGAGAGAGAGAGAGAGAGAGAGAGAGAGAGAGAGAGAGAGAGAGTCATGAAATAACGGACAGAATCAACAAACGATGATTATGCGCGCTGGGGAAAAGTAAATTGACATAACTGAGTGTAAATGAACAACAAAAATATCTTTTAATTACAACTGGCTTAGAAATAACAAGAAAACACGCAAAATATGTGGTGTTCAGTTGGTGACAAGGTTCTGCAGCCGCCCATTTGCATTTTAGAATGATTGCTTACATTCTATACGCGGAGGAATGCGGTGCTTGAATAATTTTCCCACGAGTGCCTAACTCATTGCCATTCTTTGTTGGTGCGAGCTGCGAACTTCACTCATTTCACCCCGTAGGGGGGTTTAGTGCTGTCAGTGCCCCTCACAGGGTGCGCTGTAGGCATTACTAAAGGTTCTTTGCAGCGTCCCTTCGGCCCCTAGCTGCAGCCCCTTTTATTCCTTTTACTGTACCTCCTTTCATATCTTTCTCCCATTTTGCTATCCACCCTCTCCTAACAAGTGATTCATAGTGCAACTGCTTTGAGGTTTTCCTCCTGTTATACCTTTCAAACCTACCTACTGTCAGTTTCCCTTCCAGCTGAATGACCTCATAGTTCCCAGTGCTTGGCCCCTGGCCTAAACCATATATTCCATTCCATTCCTTTTAGTCATTTCATTGTTGACTTTGAACTTCATCTGTTTGTACGAAATGATTTGACGTAGGTGTAGTTTGTGTAATGGTTTGTTTAAACGTATTCACGTATGTTTTGTCCTATGAGGCCCTACGGAGAAACACCGGAAAGAAATAAATTACACTTTCCACTCCGGAGTCCAATCTTCTCGGGGACTCGCATGCAAGCACACTCACCATCAATCGGAATTTTTATTACTCTGCATTTTCATCCTTTCATGGAATGTTTATGTCAGTCGACGTCGTGTGTCTTGCCGTCCCTGTTCAACTGTCATTTTACATTTGATTTTTATCCCGTGCCGGGAGCGATTTTCATTACATTTGTACTGGGAGGCAAGCGAGGGTAGTCTCTCCTCCAAACGCTTGTTACATCATACACGTAGTCTTCGCCCTGTTTTGATCGGGAAAATTCTCTCTCCTCTCTCTCTCTCTCACTCTCGTTCTCTTTCACATAGCCTCACATTATTTCTCTCTCTCTTATTCTCTCTCTCTTAACTCTCTCTCACACACACACACACACACAGCCTCCTCTCTCTCTCTCTCTCTCTCTCTCTCTCTCTCTCACACACACACACACATCTCTCTCTCTCTCACACACACACACACATCTCTCTCTCTCTCTCTCTCTCTCTCCCTCTCTCTCTCCTCTCTCTTCCCCCATGTTTTCCGGTATAATTTGCTGCTGTTATCTCCCAAGGCCTTTTGTGCCCTTTTATTCCAGTGGTGATGAATAGCGTCTTCATTTTTTTGTATTATTACTATTTTTCCCCATATAACAGCACTCCCCCTTCATTCTTTGGTGTGCGTTTGTTTTTATGTTTTCTCATCAGCTTTTCGTAGTTCTGATCTTTATATTTACCTGCTACAGTTTCCGTTTTGTTTTTGACATATCTCATTTGCTGTGAGTCTTAGATTTATTTTCGCTTCATCGAATGAGCGTTGTATCCCTTCCGCTCAAATTGTTTGTCTTGATTGGATTCAAGAACTGATCCAGAATCGAGGTTTTACAGATCGCCAATCCTGGATCAAAGTATCGGCCGCAAGTAAAGAACGTGTCTAGTCATTCCATGAATAAATTAATGGAAGGTTTGTGCATTCATGCATTTGCATGGACACAGTTCCGCGCGAAGGGTGATTTACCCGCTATCGAGCATAGCCTTTCCATGAATTATCTCTCTCTCTCTCTCTCTCTCTCTCTCTCAGACAATCTGCATTCGAGTAAGTCATGTTCTTAATGGTTGTTGCGTCAATCAGGTATATGGTTATTACTTTTATATCAAAACTTTATCATCCAATAAATTGACAAATCTGAGAAATGTGGTGGTTGTTGCGTAAGTCAGATATACGGTTATTACTTTTGTACCAAAACTTTATCATCCAGTAAGTTGACAAATCTGAGAAATGTGATGTTTTCAGTTAGATTGTTATTGATTTGATGATTTGATATTCACAATTATATAAAAAAATCACTTAAAATTTTATTCTTTTTTTTTCGCCAGGTGAGTGAGTCCTTGTCTCCGGTCATATTCTCCATTCGGTATGGAAAAGAAAAGATGGAAGGTCAAAGGTGAGTATATTCAATACACCATTTTGAAATTTATTTCCGAGAACGCAGGAGTGAAATTAGGTTTTAGGAATATTCTGTAATTTTGTTTTATGGCATACCTAATTTAATAATAATAATAATAATAATAATAATAATAATAATAATAATAATAATAAAAATGATGGACTTCTGAGGAGGCAGGATGCAACCCGGAATCCCACACTATAAATACCAACCAATCGAATAGGATGACTGAGATAGACAAAAAGAATAATAATGCAGAAAAAGGCCTTCCATCAAACATGTTTCATTAAATAATATAGCAGCGTGGCTTTTTATATAATCATTTTTTTATTTTTATCAATTGTTTTTCCCCCTCGCGGACTTCATTTAACAGGTTTCAAAAAAAAAAAAAATAGAGAGATGAGTGATACACCATAAATAGATTAACATACGTTTATTCTATAAAGTTTCATGAAAATAGATGATATAAGTCAATACCAGATAAATCCCGTAGGGGGTTATTGCCATTATTGCGCCACGTAGACATCACTAAAGGTTCTTTGCAGCGTCCCTTCGGCCCCTAGCTGCAACCCCTTTCATTCCTTTTACTGTACCTCCGTTATTATTAGCTTTCTTTCGTCTTACTTTTCACCCTATCCCAACAATTGTTTCACAGTGCAACTGCCTTGAGGTTTTCCTCCTGTTACACCTTTTAAACTTTTCTACTGTCCATTTTCCTTTCAGCCCTGATGACCTCATAGGTCCCAGCTCTTGGCCTATGCACAAAATTTGATGTTCCATTTTATATTTCAATACCAGATAAAGACAGTGACTAACTACAGTGAATTTGCCGCAACTATTTGATATTGAAGAGGTTTGCCTTTTGTGTGTGTGTAAGCTTTTAGAATAGACAAATATTAATCTGCTTATGGTGCTTCCCTCATGTCCTGGTTGGGAAACGAATTAGGTGTACTCCACGAGGAGGAAACCAATGAGTAAAAACAGAGAAAGACTGTTATAAGAAAAGAAATGTGTGCGTGGTGCTATATTATTTAATAATAATAATAATAATAATAATAATAATAATAATAATAATAATATACTGTATACATAGATATATATTTATATATATAGATATATATTTATATATATAGAAATATTATATATATATATATATATATATATATTATATTATATATATATATATATATTATTATATATATATATTATATATATATATATATATATATATATATATATATATATATATATATATATATATAATCTACATAAATCTGTCAATATCTTGTACTACATATATATAGATATATATATATATATATATATATATATATATATATATATATATATATATATATATATGTATATATTTATGTAGAATATATGTTTTATATATATATTATATATATATATATATATATATATATATATATATATATATATATATATATATAAAATTCATTTATTAGATGTCTCGATTACAGAATTTCTAAAAGAAGGTGGCGCTTCGAGGCGCATGCAGAGTTTATTATTTTTCCTCCCTTGCAGCAGAAGGAGCGTTGCCTCGTAATTTTTCAGAACTGGTGCTTTTTCCACTGAGGCATGTGTATAATAGGGATGCCCCTCACGCTCTAGTTTTACTGCAGGCGCGTCCATTTGCTTGCGTGGAAGAAATGGAAGGTGACGTTGAGTCTGCGGTGCCCATAGAGTTTGGACTCCAGATAGCCTCAGACAGATTGGATAGACTTGGCCCTGATGTTTAGTACCCTATCGGTGCGCCCCGTAAGGGGGAGGCATTGCCTTCAGTGTACCTCTTGTGGTGCACTGTAGGCATTACTTAAGGTTTTTTAGAACGTCTCTTCGGCCCCTAGATGCAACCCCTTTTACTCCTTTGACTGTACCTCCATTCATATTCTTTCGTTAGTCTTACTTTCCACCCTCTTCTAACAATTGATTCAAGGTGCAACTGCGAGGCTTTCCTCCTTTTAAACCTTTCAAACCTTTGTACTGTCAATTTCCGTTTCAGCGCTGAATAACTCGTAGGTCTCAGAGCTTGGCCTTTGGCTTAAGTTCTGTGTTTTCTCTCTCCTAATCGGTGCGTGACTACACCTAAGGAACGTGTAAAAAATTCTGTGGCAACAGAAAACAGAATCATTTTTGTCGATGGGAAAGACTGAGGTTTTTCACACGAGACTATCACCGATAGTGGAGTTCAGATAGAGGAATGGTTTTACTAAACAAGCCGCATGAAAACTTTCGGGATCAAGTTGTTAGGTCATACAGCAAATTTCAACATCGTCTGTTTCCGTCAAGATAAAGTTTAAATGCGAAAGGTGTTATTAGAAATAGTATGAAGAGTAGAGGACGCTGAATTTGCTTTTGTATAATAAATATGACCTACCATTCTTCGTGTATGGGAAGTACAGTATGTAAAAATTGCATGGAAAGGGTGTAAAAGTGAATAAGATAGGCTTCGAAATTCCCTGAGGGAGTTATGGAGGTTTTTGCTTTTTGTGACGTTGTGCGCATTGTACACTTAGTTATATAAATTGACGCAGATGTTATTCTTAAGAAATGGAGATATTTTTTAGAGTAATGGGGTCTGTATTTCAGATGATTTGGTATGTAAGTGTTAAGTGAAGCTAAATCAAAGTGTGGTTTAGTTTATAAAAGATAAAATTGTTAAATAAATAGAACGATTGTCAGTGGATCATTAAATATGCAGTACGACTGTCATTAGGGCATTAAATAAGCAGTACGATTGTCATTAGGTGTTTAAATAAGCAGTACGATTGTCATTAGGTGTTTAAATAAGTAATGCGATTGTCATTATAATGATCATGTGGTAATCCACTGAAATACTAACGGGAAAAGGAACCATTGTGAAGTCAAACAAACATCTGCTTTCGTTCTTCTAATGAGCGATATGTTTAATATTAGGAATTCTTTGAAAAGAATGCTTTTGTTACTGACACTGATAAACCTGTAGCACATTGCTTAAGGTAATCGAGGTCAAGGGTGCCATGAGAGCTTAAATTTCCAAAAGTATTCTTAGCTTCCGCAAAGGAATCATTTGTGTATATGAATCAATCATTGCCTTGTATAATACGCTGCAAGTCTCGCATAATGTTGGGAACTTGTATTAAATTAAGACTGCCTTGAACATTTTGGATTGGTAAGGCAAACGACCAACCAGATGCAGTGAATTTTTAAATTAGGCTGGAAAACTCGTTTTTGGGAAAGCAAATAAAGGCACAGTAGTGAAAGGTATTAAGATGTCACAGTTGAAGAAACATGTTGATACTGTCGTAAAAAAAGTGTTTTTTTGCTAAGATATCTTGATGCTCAGAATGAAAGTTATAATATTTTACAAATAATATTAAATGGCAATTGTCTATCGGTATACGGAAAGCATGAGACACTCGAGTGAATTACAAATTAGTTTTCAGAGTTTTTATTTTTCTCATTAAAATTTAAGAGAGAGAGAGAGAGAGAGAGAGAGAGAGAGAGAGAGAGAGAGATAAAATAAACATGGGCACTGGGCAGGACCACGGTCAAGGGCAACCGGCGGAGCCATGACGTAGATGCGTAGGTGAGACATAATTTGGTACTTTCTCTGGCTGACCTGTTCTTTCTGGGTAGGCAGTAGATATAAAAGGAGAGAGAGAGAGAGAAGCACTATATTTCAGATTTGAAAGGAAAAATTGATGTACATCGTGTGTTCGTGAGAGAGAGAGAGAGAGAGAGAGAGAGAGAGAGAGAGAGAGAGAGAGAGAGGGGGTTGATCGGTGGCTTGGAGAGGAATATCTTTTAAAACATTTAAGCGCTGAAAAAAATTAATAAGAAAGATCTAATATATAAATGTAAGGCTAAATGTTTATAAAATAAAGAAATTGACCTACAAAAAAAAGATAAGAAATGGACTTTGGGTGAAAAATGAAAATTGAACTAAGAAATAAATACGAAAACTGGAAGGATCTCTGTCTTAAAAAGGAAAGGATATTAAATAGGATTAGGACGGATTCGGAGGATACTCTCGGTTCCTTGCATACAGGATGTTCGCCTGCTTTGATTTCCCTCAGCACAAGATATATTTATTTTTTTCATGAGCCAGCAATCTTTTCCTTTGCATTCTGAATCCACTTTTTAGTTTTCTGTAAAAGAAAACTGTTCGATGGTTATTTGTGTGTTCGTCTGCACTTTTTCTTTCCGCCCTCAGATCTTGAAAACTACTGAAGCTAGAGGGCTGCAACTTGCTATGTTGATCATACACTCACCAATCATCAAATATAGGAAATTGCAGCCCTCTAGCCGTAGTAGTTTTTATTTGATTTAAGGTTAAAGTTAGGCATGATCGTGCTTATGTCACAGCTATAGGTGCCAATAACACAGGCCACCAGGGGGCCGTAGGTGAAAGTTTCATGGGTCGCGGCTGAGAGTGTTATGGGCCGTGGGTGAAAGTTTCATGGGTCGCGGCTGATAGTGTTATGGGCCGTGGCTGAGGGTTTCATACAGCATTATATGCTGTACAGAAAACTCGATTGCGCCGAAGAAACTTCGGTGCATTCTTTACTTGGTTTATATTTGTCTGTAAAGTATTTTTTATTCATGATGCACTCTCTGTTACTCTAAACACATTTGAATTTTGGGTTTAGCCTTTGCTTGGAAGTTTTGTGTGTGGGTCAGTGTGTCTCTGTAAGAAAGTCTCGACTGTATTAGAAGTCGACTTGTGTATTAAAAGTGATTTGATTTCTATATTAGACATTTTCATTTTGAGTCATTCTTCTTTTTCCATGTTTCATCACCAACGATACAGTCTACTCCTGTCTTTTCTCTTTGTTCCCTTTCTCAAGTACTCCCCTTTCTCCTCCACTATTCTCTCCTTTCTCTTTTACTCTCTACTACTCCTCCTGCTCCTCCTCCTCCTCATCATCATCATCATCATCGTCGTCGTCGTTATCCTCCCTCCTCCTCCTCCTCCTCCTCCTCATCATCATCATCATCATCATTATCCTCCTCCTCCTCCTCCTCCTCCTCCTCCTCCTCCTCCTCCTCCTCCTCCTTATCATCATCATCATCATCATCATCATCACCCCTTTTTAGCGCAGATGCTCGATAAATGGTGTCTTGACCTGTGACCTCGAGCAGAGTTGCCCTGATTTCACTTGCCTGTGGCTTTCTCTCTCTTGTTCTCTCTCTCTCTCCTCCTCCTCCTCCTCCTCTTCTCTCAGCCCGCATTAGTCATCTCGGCGACCACTCAGTTCAGTTTGTTTAATATCGGCAAAATGGAAACTGTTGCAGAATAGATATGTATTATGAAGCAGAAATAAAAAAAAATATTTTTAAGTGAAAACACTGATGAGCTTGAATAAATTGGCGCGATGAAAAGCAATGCTTGTACACTACAGAATACAGAGGAATCATGAGCTGTTTGTAAATCAGAAAATAATTTATTCCCGAAGCAAACCTTCATGAAGCAGAAGTCATGTAATCTTCCTGGATAAAATGTTTTGATTTTAATAAATCTGCAGATACTTTGAGAATCTACTGTGGGATTATGTTCTTTTTAATTTCTAGGTGATAGCTTGTTTTTTGTATACGTTCCTCTATTACGATTGGGATATTACGACGGCTGCAATGTGATATATATATATATATATATATATGTATATATATATATATATATATGTATATATATATATATATATATATTATATATATTATATACACAGTATTTACAGGGTATATATAGCATTATTATATATATATATATATATATATATATAATATATTATATACAGTATATACAGGATAATATATTATATACACACAGTATATATAAAGTATAGAGCTTCATTATATTATATATATATATATATATATTGTGGGGCTATTTATCTTCAGCTATGTTCTGGAAAAGCCCACTGAGGTAACGTGGACCATGAGTGGTTTTTATGTTGTGTTTTCACGTCTCAAGGAACCGTCTTATTTTTCTTAAAAGGTAATAATTTCTTTTAGGGGGTTTGATTCAGGTGTGTTCTTTCAATGAACAAAACCTAACAGGTCATTCATGAACTTCATACGTTGCTGCTCAATTTGTCCTGAAAAAGATAAATTTAATCTGTGCAGTTTCTGTCTTTTCTGAACTCTGTTTGTTCATCTCTTAAGCTTATAGAATTTATTTTTCCAGCTTTTTTTGGGGGAATAGTGTATATACTGAATCTTTTCATTACAACCGACGTACATGCAATGCCTCTATTGTTTCCTCAGTCAGTCAGATCACCTTACTTTCGTACCAGTGCCTCTATTGTTGCCACATTCGGTCAGATCACCTGACTTTGGTACCTATGCTGTGACCTCCAATTCCTAATCATCAGGCTTTTTTTTTTCCACATTCCGTATTCTTCAAATTAAATGCATTTGTGGAAAATATTTCAAAATGTACTCTGGTCATCTCTGCGGTGTTCCATCATAATTTGGTGTTTCATAGCTCCAAAGTTTCTTTATTATTGATTCCACCTCAGAAACTTAATTAATTTCAAAGCTCTTTAGTTGTTCTCCACATTGTGGAGAAAATTCATTTTAGAATTGTTCAGGTGTTCTCCATATTCTGGAGAAAATTAATTTTAAAGCTGTTCAGGTGGTCTCCATATTCTGGAGAAACTTAATTCATTTTAAAGCTGTTCAGGTGGTCTCCATATTCTGGAGAAACTTAATTCATTTTAAAGCTGTTCAGGTGTTCTCCATATTCTGGAGAAGCTTCATTCATTGTAAAGCTGTTCAGGTGTTCTCCATATTTTGGAGAAGCTTCATTCATTGTAAAGCTGTCCAGGTGTTCTCCACATTCTGGAGAAACTTCATTCATTATAAAGCTGTCCAGGTGTTCTCCACATTCTGGAGGAACTTCATTCATTGTAAAGCTGTCCAGGTGTTCTCCATATTCTGGAGAAACTTCATTCATTGTAAAACTATTCAGGTGTTCTCCATATACTGGAGAAACTTAATTCATTGTAAAAGGTGTTTAGGTGTTCTACTTATTCAAGAGAAACTCCATTCATTTTAAAGCTATTCAGGCGTCCTCCATATTCTGGTATTCCATTCAGATTAATTCCACTGATATCTCTCATTCACGATCTTGGATAGTATGTCACACACACACACACACACACACACACACACACACACACACACACACACACACACACACACACATCCCTGATTTTCGCTTTTTCCACATGAGCACTTTTTCCTCAGTGGGCGTCGCCTTGTTGTGAATGTTAGTTTCTTTGAACATTGTTATTGTTTTCCGCGCCTCTTCAAGATGTTCTCGCGACAATAGGCCTTACTCTGATTCCTTTTCGATTTTCTTAAACTCGACGGTGAGATCGGATGAGGCAGAGAGGCTTCTCGTTTCGTCGTTCGTTTCTTTTAAAAAAATACTGCACGGGACATTAATCTGATTTAATGAAGGATCAAAAACCTCCATTCGAGTTGACATTTTCCTAACTCGAGTCGATGACGCTTCGCTGTCATTTTTGGCCCCAGTCTCACGGCAGATAATCTTAGTTAAACTTTGCTCAGAAATTTCGAGCTTCGGAAATTTGCCTTGGATGTGATTTTTCGTTCCTGGAATAAAGTTGCTAATCACTGATGTTTCTTTGTATATATATATTATATAATATATAATTATATATAATATCCGGGTGTGCACGCTTGTAAGTATTTTGTATGCCTGAGAGAGAGAGAGAGAGAGAGAGAGAGAGAGCAACCCAGCACATCAGTAAAGAAAGTAAAATTTGCATTTTCTCCTAACGGGAGACCCAGGCTGTTCTGTCTCTCCTTCTTGTACTTGACCCTTTTTATTGGCCAAAAATGTCGCACCGAAAAATAAAGACTTATCGACAGTGTTTTCGCGCTGACATACTTCTTACAACGTCACTGAGAATTTGTTTAGGACATAAAAGCCGTCTGCAGCTTCAGTAGAAGCGTTGGTTTCTTTATTGTACCTCCAATTATATTCTCTCTCTTCCTTCTTACTTTCCACCCCTCTTCTAACAATTATTTCATAATGCAACTGCGAGGTTTTCCTCCTGTTACGCCTTTGAAACCTTTTACTCTCAGTTTTCCTTTCAGCACAGAATGCCCTCATAGGTCCCAGCGCTTGGCATCAGGCCTAAATTGTATATTCTAATCTATTTTATTCTATTCAATATAATGTCTTCTTTTTCTTTTAATGGAAAATTGATTTACATCGACTTGCCGTCCTTGTTTCATGTATGGTGTACTATTCGTTTTTTAGTTTTCTGTAAAAGCAAACTATTGAGATGGCTGTTTGTCTGTCCGTCCGCACTTTTTCTGTCCGCCCTCTGATCTTAGAAAATACTGAGGCTAGAGGGCTGCAAATTGGTATGTTGATCATCCACCCTCCAATCATCAAACATACCAAATTGCAGCCGTCTAGCCTCAGTAGTTGTTATTTCATATAAGGTTAAGGTTACCCATGATCGTGCGTTTGGCACCGCTATAGGTGCCAACAACACAGCCACCACTGGGCCGTGGGTGAAAGTTTCATACAGCATTATACGCTGTACAGAAAACTTGATTGCGCCGAAGAAACTTCGTCCCATTTTTAACTTGCTTTTTAATGAGACGTCTATCTATAAACGCCATTACTTTCGAAAAACTGGGTCTTATCTAGATAGTGACTCCCAGTGGTTTTCTGGGGTCGTTATCTGGGACTATTATTTCATGGGGGTCATTATCTTTATGATATTTACAGTCTTTTATGTTTTTGCGGTCATCCCCAAAGGGGCTTGTACTAAACGCGCCGCAAAGGTGGATACATACCGGGTTAAAACGAGGCCACCGGAAAATATTTTCCGGTGGCCTTGGTTAAAACCCTTGGGGGTCACTATCTGGGAACGACCCGAAAAACTGGGTGAATTTAATTGTGTTCCTTCCTTTGTATGTTGTTTTCAAGTGAAGTTCCTTTGCTTATATGACAAGTATTTTATTATCCTTGTCATGTGCTCAGCTCCGAGGACGAAGTGAAGGAGTCAGATTTTTGTTTTTTTTTAAGTTATTCTGAATCGTTTCATCCCCTTCCAGGTTTTTTTTTTTTTTTTTTTTTTTTTTTTTTCTTGTCAGACTTGCACCACAGACAGTTTGCCGCCTGTTGTGTCTCGACGGGAAGTCGAATGCACCCGTCTTAATTCCTTTTATACTTGGTTTAGAATTTCATGTATTTTATTTAAACTGCCTATGATATTTCATTTTGTCTTTATTTCTGGCTTTTTATATTGATATATTTGCCTCCCGAGAGAGAGAGAGAGAGAGAGAGAGAGAGAGAGAGAGGAGAGAGAGAATGTTTGTTTATTATGAAAGAGAGAGAGAATGCATGTTTATTATGAACAAGAGAGAGAGAGAAATAATGTATGTTTATTATGAACGAGAGAGAGAGAGAGAGAATGCATGTTTATTATGAACAAAAGAGAGAGAGAAATAATGTATGTTTATTATGAACGAGAGAGAGAGAGAGAATGCATGTTTATTATGAACAAGAGAGAGAGAGAGAAATAATGTATGTTTATTATGAACGAGAGAGAGAGAGAGAGAGAGAGAGAGAGAGAGAGAGAGAGAGAGAGAGAGAGAGAGAGAGAGCATGTTTATTATGAACGAGAGAGAGAGAGAGAGATAATGTGTATGTTTATTATGAACGAGGGGGAGGGAGAGAGAATACATGTTTATTGTGAACGAGAGAGAGAGAGAGAGAGTATGTTTATTATGAGCGAGGGATATATACTCCTTCCTGTCCAGGAGGAGGTGGCTGATGGCTCTCCAGTCGTAATAACTTTCGTGAAGTAGGTCAGAAGGTCTGGTCTGGGAAGAAGTCCCGGTTCTCATTTTGTACACAGACGATTTTGGGGAGAGGAATTTTGGTATGTCGACGTTCCTGTTTTTCCTCTCGTTCTCACATTTCCTGCGTAATAATAATACAATAACACAATAATAATAATAATAAGTTAAGTATATCTTAGCTTTTTCAATTCAGACCACTGAGCTGCGGTTAACAGCTCTCGCAGGGCTGGCCCGAAGGATTAGACGATTTTACGTGGCTATGACCAACTGGTTACCTAGCAACGGGACTACAGCTTATTGTGGAATCCGGAACCACATTGGCGACGAGAAAATGAATTTCTATCACCAGAAATAAATTCTCCTTTAATTCTTCATTGGCCGCTCGAGAGTCGAACGGTGGGCCAACAGCGTGCTAGCCGAAAAAGCTCTCCAATGAATAACTAATAATAATAATAATAATAATAATAATAATAATAATAATAATAATAATAATAATCCGTAAAAAGCTCATACTAGCATGAATCTCTAAAATGGTGAAGATATCCACAGTGGTGTAGATGTAATAATAATAATAATAATAATAATAATAATAATAATAATAATAATAATTACAGTTATGCCACCGAACAGAATACAAACATCAGGGAGTGTGGCTTGTTTTGCTCTGAGAAACTAATTCTCACCAGAAACAATTTAACGTTTCCTTCAAAGTATGAAAGTGGAACTTTTTTAATCTTGAAAATCGCATAAATATCAAATGAATGTTTAGTAAAAGGCAAGAGTAGACACATAAGGAACATCGTCACTGAGGTTTTGTCTCCTAAGGTTAATCCAAAGGTTGGTTTAATGGTATCTTCCATCTCGGGAATTTCTGCTGGTGTTTGGGATTCTGTGGCCTATTTATTTTTCGAAGAGACTACGGCTACAGATATCTCCGTCTTTTATTATGGTGCACAAGGCATGCTAGAATGGCGTTTTCCTCCCTTTATTTTCTTTTTTATTTCAGCGGATTAATGTGACAAATAATTCCCCCGTAATATTTTCACCAGTACGCTTGGAATGTCAGCGCTGACAGAGGGAGCTCTGGTTGCTCTCTCTCTCTCTCTCTCTCTCTCTGCTCTTTGCCTTTGTTGGCGAACAATGGTACTGAAATGAGCGTTGTTTTGTATTGTACTTCTTTTACACTACTCTGTAGAACCTTGAGAAGTGATGTTTCCCGTGAAATAAAGACGTAGAAAGTTTATTATATATATATATATATATATATATGGTATATATATATATATATATATATATATATATATATATATATATATATATATATATATATGCATACATGGAACTAATGAACAAATGAGCACGTGTTTCACGAAAAAATAAATTTCTGTCTCATACCGATCGAACCCGGCCTTGCAAATTAAAGGTCAAGGCGCTACCAGTTGATCGACACATGTGATAAAAAGCTGGAACCTGCTTTTTTGTACTGAGGTTTTTCCTGAGCAGGCTGCCGATTAACATGGCTGGACGAATTTACAACTTCCTGACTCACCAGTGAGTCAGTTGGTAGTATTTCATTCGAATTGCTCTTGAAGTGTGAATATGATGGAACTCATGAAAACGTGGGACATGCTACCCATTGGCTAACTGGTGGGTCGGGAAGTTGGGTAAAATTCATAGGTATGTTAGGCGGCAGCCTGCCAAGGAAAAACCTCAGGTACATAAGTACATAGGTTCCAACTTCTTTTATGACTTTTTTTTTTTCAGAGAGAGACGAGTTCGATCCCGTGTGTGCCAGAAATTTCTATATTATATATATAAATATATGTGTGTGATTCTTTGCAACTTGCGAGGTTTTCCTCCTGATTCATCTTTCAAACGTTTTTACTGTCTATTTTCCGTATCAGCGCTGGATGACCTCATAGTGCCAGCATTTGGCTTTCGGCCTAAAGTCTACATTCTGTTCTATTCTCTGTATATTTATGTATATACGTTAATCTGTGTAAAGTGTTCTACTACAGGTTAGTTGGCAGACACACTAATGGGTGCTAAAGTCCATTAAGCTTGGAACTCACTCGTGGAAATATACTCAGATAAACACAGCATGTAACTATACCCTAAAGAGTTTAAAAGGAGGATGTAACCTAAAGTGTCCATGCGATAATGTCTTTGCATCTATAAATATTGTGCCCCCCAAAAGAAGAGCAGAGCGGACATTTGGAAAGACAGTTTTTTATTTTATTGGACGAACTTTGAAAATACTAATCACAGAGCTCGGTCAACTAGGAAAGCTGAGAAATGATTTAAGACTCTCTTCATTGTATGTTTCATTCCCGATGTGAAAAATGATTGTGATTTGTGTCCTAAAGAAATAAAACCACTTTTTTGAAAAGTAATAAGGATGTATAGATTTATTATAGCTACTTGAACGCGTCACAACACCTAGGCTATTTACGACATTGTATATTAAAAAAGGGAACCAAAACATAAATAAAAAAATAACTTTAATAAAAGTAGTTTCATATTATACAGAAATGAAACATGACTTAGTAAAGAATTTTTACTGATCAACAAAATGTCCTGTACTTGAAGAAGTTTTGAAAATGATGAAGACAATACTGCGCTAAAATGTAAGACTGCAGTATCTGCAAAATTACAAAACAGAGAAAAATGGTAGATACTCCCTTGCCTTACTACTGGTTTTGCAGATACTGCAAATGGGACCCCCTAATTACTCGTGGAAAGCATTCAAGAATCATTCTGAAACTGCAGTAACTTGTGTATAAGTGTTTCACGAGCCCAGTAAGTGGCATATCTCAATTCGAAAATTATGTAGATACTGCAGTTTTCCATGTTAGGGCAGAATATACGGTATGTGTATAATTGAATTTTCATGGTTTTGAAGATGGCAGGATCAGAACGAAGAACGGAGAAATTTCAAGGGGATGACATCGGTAGAAAAATGTAATTTAGTTTTTGAAGCACAAGAACGCCAGGTGGTTGCGAAGAGAAATTACAATCAAAAGTGACAAGTAAAAAATGAGCCGAAGTGTCTTCGGCGCAATCGAGTTTTCTGTACAGCGTATAATCAGGGCCACCGAAAATAGATCCATCTTTAGGTGGTCTCGGTACAATGCTGCATAAGCTGCCGCCCATGAAACTTTCAGCCACGGCCCGGTGGTGGCCTCTCCTATAGCGTTGCCAGACACACGATCATGGCTAACTTTCCTTAGATAAAAGAAAAACTACTAAGGCTAGAGGGCTGCAGTTTGGTTTGTTTGATGATTGGAGAATGGATGATCAACATACCAATTTGCAGCCCTCTAGCCTCAGTAGTTTTTAAGATCTGGGGGCGGACAGGAAAAAGTGCGGACGGACAAACAAAACCATCACAGTAGTAATATCGGTGCCAAGAAGTTTCTGAATAATACTATGTAGAGTCATCGTAACGTGACAGCTGGGAAAGCCGTGAGACCTAACGTTAACCCATTCAAGGTCAGATCAGCTCAGGGACGACGTTTATGTTCGTGTGGTTTGAGAACTGGGAGCCGAAAGAAATTCTTATGACCCTAGATTTCATCGTCTAGTCTTCTGAAGGCAGCCGCAGGATTTTCGGCTCTCGCGACAGCCTGCATCGCACAAAATCAAATCAACAAATTGCATTACTGTATGTGATGTCGTGCAGTTGGAACTTCAGAAGATCAAGCGAATTTGCAATGCATTGCGACCCTAATTCTATTATTCTTGCATTTGAATACGTTTTTATCTGTTTATTAATATATATTTTTTTCTTTTGATAAGTGAGATCGCTTCTTTCTGTATTTCCCTTTACCTTTTCTTATCCTCTAATGAGCGCCATATTCTTTGGAGGCTTGAATTTCAAGTCAGTGGCCCCTTTGACCTTGTTCCATATGAATGGGGTTCATCTTCTGAATAATAATAATGATAATAATAATATGAAAGTTAATAATAATAATAGTGGCCCCTTTGACCTTGTTCCATATGGATAGGGTTCATCTGAATAATAATAATAATAATAATAATAATAATAATAATATGAAAGGTAGCAGTGGCGGAGTCCAGTTCCTTGCCGTGTTGAATTTCAAGTCAGTGGCCCCTTTGACCTTGTTCCATATGAATAGGGTTCATCTTCTGAATAATAATAATAAATAATATTAATAATAATAATAATAATAATAATGTGAAAGTTAGCAATGGCTGAGTCCAGTTCCTTGCCGTGATCCGCATTGCATAACCACGAACGTCCGACTCGATTTACAGCGATGTACAGCGGTCGTCTGCTGTAATATCACTGGGTCATGCTCTTTCTTGTCATGAAAGCATTTGGATCTTCCAGGCCGTTGTTTCTTACCTTCGTAGACTTGGAGGCACACTGCTCAAAACTGATTGTCAGTTGATGGCGATGCATAGGATGGGGAGGGGGTTATAAGGGACTGTTTTGTGTTTTTTAAAAACACACTTTATAGAGTTTTGAGTGTACTGCCATGTGTAGTAATTTTACATATGAGCGAGATGTGCCGTAAAAGTTTGCTGGTAATTTGTGAGATTGGCTTGTTGAGGAAAAATGCCCAGTTCTGCGAGGTTATTATTAACTTTCTTTGTCCACTGTTTTATAGAGTATCTAACGAATGGTTTTACCACTATGTATTGAGAATTAACCCGTAAGCCCTCCCGTTTGGTGGTATAAATTTTAACTCGGCATTGAACACGGATTTCATGTTAGAGAGAGAGAGAGAGAGAGAGAGAGAGAGAGAGATTTCACTGGATTTATGCTAAATCTCCCAGTCAGCGAAGTATCCTGCCTGGAATCCTTATTGATGTGCGGTGGATTCTTGGAAATAAATCTTTCCGTGATTGAGAAATTGCTTTCATTCAGAAAGCGCTTTAAAAAGATATATCCAAAGAGTTTTGCTCTTAAGTTTGAATGGTCTGCTTATGCTTTTTAGTTTTGTGTAAAAGAAATCCATTGAGATGGCTCTTTGTGTGTCCGTCCGCACTTCTTCTGTCCGCCCTCAGATCTTAAAAACTACTGAGGCTAGAGGGCTGCAAATTGGTATGTTGATCATCCACCCTCCAATCATCAAACATACCAAATTGCAGCACTCCAGCATCGGTAGTTTTTATTCGATTTAAGGGTAAAGTTAGCTTTGATCGTGCATCTACCATTGCTATAGATGCCAACAACACAGGCCACCACCGGGCCGTGGCTGAGAGTTTCATACAGCATTATACGCTGTAAAGAAAACTCGATTGCGCCGAAGAAAAAGTTAAGTATACCTTAGTTTAGCCAGACCACTGAGCTGATTAACAGCTCTCCTAGGGCTGGCCCGAAGGATTAGATTTACAGTATTTTACGTGGCTAAGAACCGATTGGTTACGCAACGGGACCTACACTTATTGTGGAATCCGAACGACATTATAACGAGAAGTGAATTTCTATCACCAGAAATAAATTTCTCTAATTCTTCATTTGCCGGTCGGAGAATCGAGCGCGGGTCAGCAGAGTGCTAACCGAGAACGATACCAACCAGTCCAATGAGGGAATAAATTTCAGCTCGTGTTTTACTTTTTTTTTTATTCTTGTGTTTATATGTATTATATATATATATATATATATATATATATATATACATATATATATATATATATATATAGTGTATATATGTGTGCTTGTGTTTATGTATGTATATACATATGTGTGTGTGTGTGTGTGGATAGTTGGATGCTAAGATCCTGTTTAAGGTCCTTAGTACGTACTTAAAGGGGAGTACCTCGCTCTTATCGCATTTAAAGGTTAATTTCCAAATTGACTCCTAATTGAAGTGTTCTGCTTCAGGTAATCAGGTTGCGCTGACGTCGAGAGAAAAGGGACCAGTGCCCCCTGGTATGGGCTTTTATTCGGTTAGGAATTAGGCTAGATGTTCTCCCTGGCGTCTTCCGTTGGTGTGCTCTTTAATTCTGTTTTTTTTTTTTTTTTTTTCTTGAATACTCTTCTACTGGACCCCAATATGGATGATCTTTTGTATTTTGTTTTTGTGAAAGGTTTTTATGTATTTGTTTTGTTAATGGGGATTTTCATTTGTACTTGAAGTTCCGTTACGTTGATTTATAAATTTAGTTTAAATTTAGCAACTTCCTTGCGTTTTGGTCCTGTTCTGATAATAGAATTTAGTGTAAAAGGAATATGGATTGGGATTTTTTTTGTAGTATTTGAATTATTTCAAATGTCATTATATCTTCATGATTGGTATATGACGTTTCATTGTATTATTTGAACTTTTATATATGAGTGTGTTTTTTTTTGAAACATTATTAGTTTGTTAATCTTGACCGTGGATTGCTCAGCAGCTGGGTCGTCTGGACTTTGAGGCTTGGGCTTAAACAAACCAAATCATAGGGAAATTGTTAGCTGGGCTTAGTTTTCCTGAAATAAACATTGAAATAAACAGATGAAAATAAATAGAAATAAAGAACGAAAATTGATAAACAGTGGAAAACGATCAAAAACAGTGAAAATAGGTAAAAATTGTGAAGAACAGTCACCCTTGCGTACACTTTCGTAAATTATTTATTTTTTAAAGGACCCCTTACCAAAGATTTCCTCCGAGCAACCTCTCGCCCGAAAAGGTTTAAAATTTCTCCCTAAATATCCATAAGCGTCCCTACGCCAGACATGGCTCATTCGATAACCTTGTTGCCATAGCAACGACAAATGACTAGTGTGAGGTTTCAGTGCTGGCTACAGTCTGTCGTCAGAACGTTTTCTTTTCTGTTACCTCTGATCTATTTTGGCTGGGTGGAATTAGGATTTGTTTTATTGAGTCATTTGTTATTTTATCCCCAATGACTACAACGATATCGAAGATACAGACAGCTCGTGTGTGTTTGACCACACTCAGCCTAGGAGGGTGAAGCTTGGAATTTTAGCTCAAGAGCGCTTCAGTTGAGGACCGAGGAGTTAGCGTTGCGGATTGTATAATTCAGGGTACGCATTAAGCAGTCAGTCATCCGGATAAGGGTGAAATGACAAGCGCCGAGTAACCTTATTGAGCGTTCTTGATGTCAAGGTCTCGACGCAACAGTCGAACCTGCGAGCATTAAATATGATCCGTTATCAATTTAGTAGCGGGTTCAAGCGGTGTACTTTTCTTCGCTTACCTTACTGTGACAATGAAACTACCGCAAGTTTTAGAAAGTACATTTAGTTTGGACCGTATTATTTTTTTATAAACTATATTGCTGTAACTTTCTGTAGAGTGCGTAATTGAAGAACTGATTCAGTGGAAGCTTGTCGTCGTCGAGAAAATGAGACCAAAGTTACAGCTATATATATATATATATATATATATATATATATATATATTTCAGTGGGAAGTTTACTGTTCTGTTGAGAAAATGAGACCAAAAGTTACAGCCATATTTAATTTTATATATATATATATATATATATATATATATATATATATATACATACATACATACATACAGGTACGTATTATTATATATATATATATATATATGTGGAAGGTGGATGTGTCATGTCTCCTGTGCCCTCCTGATCTCCTACTTTTACCCTGCCTCACCTGGGGGCGACGAACAGGTTTGCAGGAGGAGGTGGATGTCATGTCTCCCTTACCCTCCCAATCCCCTACCTACCCCGCCCCCACCTGGGGCGGACAAACAGGTTTGCAGGAGGGGGGGTGGATGTGTCATGTTAACCCTACCCTCCCGATCCCCCACCTACCCCGCCCTCACCTGGGGCGTACAAACAAAATCCACCTGGATTTTATCATTATAGATAGATGTTTTGAAATGATGCTTTTTCATGTGATTCGAATTTCTTTTTTTATTCTTAACGTTTTCTTTTCTTTTTTATTTACTATTCTTTTTTTATCTTTAACGTTTTCTTTTCTTTTTTATTTACTATTCCTTTCTTCAGAATCAACTCTTGTCGTATCTGTGTTGCTCTGATCGGCTTAATGAAATTGCATCTTCACACATGTTCCACTGATGAGATTTCTTCCATCTGGACTTGGCTCCCAGGACTGATAACTTCATTTTGTCTAGTTACGTGATGCAGGACTTGGCTTTCTCTCTCTCTCTCTCTCTCTCTCTCTCTCATATCATCATTGATATTTCGATAAGTTTTTACTCTGCAGTCTTTGAAAAATCTTAAAAATAAAGTATTAGTCCTGCCCGTTATTTGTTGAGAGAGAGAGAGAGAGAGAGAGAGAGAGAGAGAGATCGCAAATTCGGTAATCTAACCCTTGCGGCATTATCTTGACAGCCGTTCGCGTTCATCTTAATCTACTATAGAAATCGTTCGTCGGGTCAGAGACGGTATTAATAACGCTATGTGTGGCTTTTGTGGCTTCCTCCAGCTCGAGTTTACTTCTGTGAACAGCAATCACGAGGCAGATGTCACAAAAACCATCGGTGCCGTCCCCTACACCTGTAGTGTTTAGAATTTCTCACGGTGCTCCCAGCCTCTTAGAAATTCCTACCCGCCTCCGTTTGGTCACAAATAAAGACAGGGTGAAGGTAATGCTATTTTTAGTTTTCTGTAAGAGAAAACTATTGAGACGGGTATTTGTCTGTCCGTCCGCCCTCAGATCTTAAAAACTACTGAGGCTAGAGGGCTGCAAATTGCATGTTGATATCCACCCTCCAATCAATAGACATACCAAATTGCAGCCTCTAGCTCAGTAGTTTAATTTTATTTAAAGTTAGCCATAATCGTGTGTCTGGCAACGCTTTAGGCCAGGCCACCACCTGGCTTTGGTTGGCTTGTTTCATGGGCTGCGGCTCTTACAGCATTATACCGAGACCACCGAAGGATAGATCTATTTTCGGTGGCCTTGATTATACGATGTACTTTTTACTTCTTTGCTTGTTGTGTCTTGTTTATGGCGACATAATCTTGGTCCGAGAGCCAGCCGTAGTACTGTTAAGGTTTTGAGCAGAATCCTCATCTCTCTCTCAGGGGCTTCGGGTGGTGCCGAGAAAAAAAATGGACACAATTCCATCTTTATGTAACCAATTCCGTGTCTTCTGGTAAATAGAATTTTTTCATTGTATTTGGAATTTCATTAGTTTATACATTTATGTGTATATATACATATATGTGGATATATATATGTATAAAGATTGACAAAATCCTTCGTGGATTTTGTCTTTACTCATATATTTATCACGTTCCATATTTTCGTGATTCAGTTATACATATATAAAGATATACAGATACGTGTATGCATACAAGTATTTCATAGACTTTTAACTCATCGCGCCCAATGTCGTGTATTCACGGTTCCCAACTTCGTTTTAGTTACCCAGATTGATTTCAGACTCCACTAAAACTTTAGGTAATTGCATTCGAATTCACATATGAAACGTTTGCATCTCTGATGTTTATTATAAATGATTAAATTACCAAATATGCCTATTACACATATAAACATATAATGGCATACTATGGTAATATGTTTTTCCCCTTAAGGTGATTTACTATTTTATACATTGAGTTAATAACAAACGAATATAAAACTTATATTTCCCACAAAATATTAAGATTTTTTGCAAAAAAACTGTTATATTACTTCAGACACTGACAAGCATAAGGTGCACAAAAGAACCATTCTCAAAATCTGTGTAACTGTCACGTTGATCTCAGCTCGTCATTTTGTTGTTCGTTTTTTATTTGTATTAAATATATATGAACAAAGTCTCAAATTAAAACTGGTAATTCTCTGTAGAATAATAAAACGTAAAGTTTGGAAAATGAGGTGCACCTCACCTCCATTGCCATCATCAGGACTAAAACAGAAAATAAAGTTACACACATCGTGAGTGAGACTAAAATAGAATTTAATACTGTTCCGCTAGTAAAGTGGTTAGTGTCGTGGATGCCACTCAGATGTCGCGGGTTCGCGTCTCCCCCCGGGCGATGAAAAGTGACTGGCTCTGTATCGTGATCAGTTTCTGCTGCAGTGTAGGGTCTGCGGTGGGAGGTAGAAACCAACATTTCTTTGAAAGCTTGAATTTCAAGTCAGTGGCCCCTATGGTATGCTTGTTCCATGTGAATAGGTTTCAAGAAGAAGAAATGTGATTGGAATTCCTGATATGTCGGTGAAGCTAATAAATTTGTGCCTTGATAAGCTGAGGTTTCTAGTAGCCATATTATTCTTATCATTATATGTGTGCATATATATACATACATATATATTTATATATAAATATATATACATATGTATGTATATATATACATATATATATATATATATATATATATATATATATATATATATATATATATATATATATATATATATATATATATATATATATATATATCTCTCATATGAAGGAAGTCCAACGTGCCGTTGCCATTTCTTACAAACGCCTTCAATTCCTCGGCCTCGTGAGACTCGTACCCGAAAATGGGCGGTGAGCGATAAGGCGCCAGGTGATCGTGTTGTTGAATGGGCGTCTGTCTCGGCGGGAAAAATAAAATTCCATTCTCACCACGCGCTGGGCGCCTGATATTGATAACAAGGGTCTTAATTAAAAAGTCTGCTTTGGGTAGCCACTGAGGAATAACGTCTGCTTTGGGTAGCCACTGAGGAATAACTTTCTGGCTTTGGGTAGCCACTGAGGAATAACGTCTGCTTTGGGTAGCCACTGAGGAATAACGTCTGCTTTGGATAGCCACTGAGGAATAACGTCTGCTTTGGGTAGCCACTGAGGTGCTTTCTCTGATGTTAGTCCCAGATGCAACGGCGACGTGAAATATTTCGTCTGATTTCTGGTACGTGAGGGTTTAGATTTTTGTAATCAGTTTTTCTTAATCCAATCCTACGAATAGCATTCTAAGATGATGTAGTTCTTCAGGTATTGTTTTTATCATCTATTCCTGATGAGAGATTCAAAAAATCTCCTCATTGATGGCGCCGAATCATCATCTTCCGTCTATCGTTATATATATATATGTATATATATATATATATATATATATATATATATATATATATATATATATATATATATATATATATATATATATATATGTGTATGTGTGTGTGTGTTAACTTTACCACTTACACGGTTATCAGTACATTCAAGCAGCTACTAACAGGACCTCATTGAAACTGGATGGCATCTAGCGTAGATATTTCTTCAGTGAAAATTACGAGCTTTCCAGGACAATGAGGACTGTTAGTCCTGGAAAGCTTGTAATATTTATTGAATATCTCCACTAGATACCATCCAGTTTCAATGAGGTCCTGTTAGTAATATATATATATATATATATATATATATATATATATATATATATATATATATATATATATATATATATATATGTGTGTGTGTGTGTGTGTGTGTGTGTGTGTGTGTGTGTGTGTGTAATGGAAACGTTAATTACGATATACTTAAATAGACAAAAGAGATAGAGAAAAACAGAGACTAATATTTTCAAATCTGCGATATCTGATAGCCATAGCCTGGCGCCAAATCTTAATGATGTTTTTGCTGCGAGTGCGATAAATGGGAATTCAGCGTCTGTAGCTATCTATTAATCATCCTATTATTCCATGCATTTGATATCTGCATTGCTAAGTTTGCCTTCGTGGGTTCACTTAGTGATAAATAAAATCAAATGGAAGGAATAATAGGATGATTAATGGATCGCTGCAGACGCTGAATTCTATGCAAACACATCATTAAGATTTGGCGCCAGGCTGTGGTTATCAGACATCGCAGATTTGAAAATGTTTTTCTCTGTCTCTTTTGTCTATTTAAGTATAATCTCAACTAACTTTTCTATTACATACACAAACAAAAACATACACACACACACACACACACACACATATATATATATATATATACACATACATATACTGTATATATGTATGTATGTATATATATATATATATATATATATATATATATATATATATATATATATATATATATATATATATATATATATATATACACATGTACATCAGGTTTCGGCAAGTCTTCAGGGATGACTCACTTTTTCTCGACCTAATTTTATGCTGCTACACGTTCACAGGTAGGCCGGCTGGTTGGCAACAGGCGCGAATATGTATTCTGGAGCAAGTATAGCGGATGATTATACGATGGGAGAAGTGGCAAGTCACACGACTGACGAACCAATGAAGGTAGCAAAGTGGGTGCAAGTGATATATGAAAACAAAGTTGGTAATGTACGAAGAGATTTTGAAGCCGAGACTGGGAAGTCAACTTTATTAGTTTTCTGTAAAAGAAAATTATTGAGATGGCTTTGGCAGTCCGTCCGGACTTTTTCTGTCCGCCCTCAGATCTTAAAAACTACAGAGGTTAAAGGGCTGCAAATTGGTGTGTTGATCATCCACCCTCCAATCATCAAACATACCAAATTGCAGCCTCTAACCTCAGAAGTTTTTATTTGATTTAAGGTTAAATTTAGCCATGATCGTGCGTCTGGCAGCGATATAGGACAGACCACCACCGGACCGTGGTTGAGGTTTTATAGGTCGCAGCTCATAGAGCATTATACCGTGACCACCGAAAGATAGATCTATTTTCGGTGGCCTTGATTATACGCTGTGCAGAAAACTCGATTGGGCCGAAGAAACTTCTGCGCATTTTTTACTTATTTTATTATAGTGTAGTATGGATGTTGAATGCGAATGAATGATTATAGGTGCAAAATGCTAAGATGAATTGTTCGTTTGTCATCGGAAGGATAATATCATATGTGTAGATGTTTGGAAGTGGTAGAAAAGTCAGCGTATGTGAAAGGATGGATCAAAGTTTTTTATGATTGTTTATCTGTTTATACATGTGGAAAGATTGGAGGCAGGACGTTTGGTTGGGAAAAAGAAGGTAAATATGCAAGTGTTGGATGGGAAGAGGAGAATGCAACTAGAGCTGCAAGGTTGATGGTGAGAAGAATACATAAGACAAGGAAGTGCTGGAGACTGTGTATGCAGATGGAGATGTTTGGGGGGTCTGATGTGCTGCTGATGATGAGCCTTCTGTGTTAGTGTACGAAAGTGCTGATGTTATAGAGGTTTTCTGCACATATGGCTCATCCACGATTCAACAAGTAGGGTATTAATGGGGTAGTGATTGTAGTTTGTCTTTGTGAAGGTACCACCCGTTAGTGAAATTTGCTTTAATATGTATTTATATATATATATATGTATATATATATATATATATATATATACACATATATATATATGTATTATATACATTCATAAAGCGAATACCACAGGAAAATGACAGGCAGAAGTTCCGTACCTGTGGTATTCGTTTATACACTGGAGTCACGTGCATCTACTGTGATTTTTTAAGCATATATCTACTGTGATTTTTTTAAGCATATATATAGTATGTATATATATATATATATATATATATATATATATATATATATATATATATATATATATATATATATATATATATATATTATATATATATATTTGATCTCATTTGATCTCATAAGCAAATTTTTGCTGTCAAATATGATTGATGCTCAATTCACGTTTTAGCGTCAAAAATATGACCTCCATTTTCCTCTCCTTCCTTAAGTTCTAACGGCATAATTTGCAGTGACTGCTAAGGACGTTCCAAAGCTAGAAGAGCTGTTCAAGCGATTGGCAAATGATGTGACGTGATTACTTGGCGGTCTGGTCACGTATACACCCCTTTATCCTCTTCAGCTGGGCTCTCCATTTCGTTGGGGCGTGCAATCTTGAGTACTTAGATGATCATCCCGCCTGACATGAAGTTACTTTCTTGCAGTTAAACAAATGACACGGCTGTCGAGGAGAGTATCCCACATAAAGACTGCTTGAATTATAATGTACGACTTTTATCTGGAGAAATACTGGATGAAGCATTGTCACCTTAGAGTGGTGTCGTAGAGTGTGGTTACGAGGGGAGCGACGCAGTATGTTGAATATATATATATATATATATATATATATATATATATATATATATATATATATATATATATATATATATATATATATATATATATATATATATATATATATATATATATATATATATATATATATATATGAATGTCTTTTACTGTCATACCACAGTATAATATGAAGATATATTTATCATATATATATATATATATATATATATATATATATATATATATATATATATATATATATATATATATATTATATATATATATATATATATATATATATATATATATATATATATATATATATATATATATATCGATATTTATATATATCGACAAGCTAGTTGTAAGAGAATAAGGAATTAGCAACTATATAAGAGCACCTCATTCAAATTATTCTGTTGTTTGTAAATGTTGTAAGATCGATTTTTTTTATATGCTGATATTTACGGCGCCATTCTCACGGGATTCGGAAAGTTCATTATTTCCTGTATCAGTTGCACTGGTGTCGGTTCGTCGAACATCTGAGATACACTGAAGGTGGAATGAATTGATATACTTTCATTTGCTCTCTCTTCCACTTTCCTTTCCACCCTCTCCTAACACTTGATTCTAAGTGCAGCTGCGAGGTTTTCCTCCTGTTACACCTTTCAAACCTTTTTACTGTCCATTTCCGTTTCAGCGCTGATTGATCTCATAGGTCCCAGCGCTTGACCTTATGCCTAAATCATATATTCTATTCAATTCTATGTACTGATATACAGCTAAAGCTGATTCTCATGAAAAAGGTAAGAGTTGGAAATGGAATATTCTGTGAGTAGAATGATGTGGCTGACTTAAATCACACGATCGTATCTAATATTAGAAGTAACCATTACTTGCAGTATTATTATTCATGCTCTCTGTTGTACAGGGTGTTTCAAAAGTCTGTGCCACATTCTAAGAACTCTTATATCATGAACTACGCAAAATGACCTCTCTTGTTTTATGAATGACATTGCTGGATCTGAAAAGAAAAAAATAAAATTAGAAGAAATTGAATTAATTAGATTAAAATTAAATTAACAGAAGAAGACTCGACACTGTTAATGAAATGGTATCAGTTCAGTCATCCTTCCATTTGTAGTTCATGATACAAGAGTTCTTAGAATTTGACGTAGACTTTTGAAACACCCTGTATTATTCTATTATTCTCAAGTGTATTTTCCTGTCGTGAAAAGAGAGATGGTAATTGTATTACCGTTTGATATGGCTTCATAACTCGATATTTACCGATGCAGTAACCATGACAAGCAGTGGCCTTGTAATACTTTGAAGGTGTTTTTGTGTGTCGGTCATGTAGATGCCATTTTTGTCAAAGCTGAAACTTGCTCCAGTGCGTATTTGTAGTATTCCCGCTTAAAAGTCTTCTTTCTTTATTCCGGAACACTGTTCCTGATCACGTTACCGCCGACTTTGTGTCAAAGGTCTTTTGGCTGAGTATGACAGTAGCTGATTTCTCTTTTAGGTGGCGGCTTAATTGATATGGAAACCTGTTGTATAATTAGGTAGCGTCGTTAATATCGAAACGATCATTTTTATCCAGTGTCCCCAAAATAGTTTAACCTTGATTTTAATTATTCACTATTTATGTGGTGGAAGAAGTTCAAGACACTCTCTCACTCTCTCTCTCTCTCTCTGGTAAATCTATTTATGTGATGGAAGAAGTTCAAGACTCTCTCTCTCTCTCTCTCTCTCTCTCTCTCTCTCTCTCTCTCTCTCGTAAATCTAAGTTGAATATAAAGTTTAGGCCAAAGGCCAAGCACTGGGACCTATGGGGTCATTCAGCGCTGAAAAGGAAATTAAGAGCAGGTAGGTCTGAAAGGTGTAACGGGAAGAAAACCTCACAGTTGCACTAAACAAATTTTTGTTAAGAGGGGGTGGATAGCGAGATGAATGAAAGATAATATGAGTGGAGGTACAGTAAAAGGAATGAAAGGGGTTGCAGAGAAAATGAAATAATAAATAAACGAAGTCTGGAGGGAAAAGTACCATAAACTTTCTTTTGGGTGGAGAGGTTACGAGAGTCATATGCTCCAGCCTTCGTAAGGAAATTGCAGTCTCTCTCTCTCTCTCTCTCTCTCTCTCTCTCTCTCTCTCTCTCTCTCTCTCTCTCTCTCTCTCTCTTTGTAGTCGAGATGCCCGTTGCGTCTCAGAATGAGCATAAAAAAAACTAAATTGTTATAGTTGACTATAACTGCGTGTTAAATTCTTGGTAATAACTAAAACTGATTTATTATCAAGCATGTATTGGTTTGTAATACCAGCTGATTGGATAAATAAACTCAGTTTTATATATACTACGTTAATTGGGATGAACGGTCAGTTTGGCGGTACTGAATTTTTCGGTTAATGTAGATTTGTTTCTAAGAGAGTACAAACATTCGATTTCTACATAGATATTCCTTCAGCTAAAGCTTCTTCGACCATTGAGGCTTAGTAACATGGTAGTTGAATAGCGGGAGGTGAATGAGTGGTTGGGTTTGATGGCTTGGGCTTGTTTGTTTTAGTTTTCTGTAAAAGAAAATTAAGATGGCTTTGTCTGACCGTCCGCACTTTTTCTGTCCCCCCTCAGATCTTAAAAACTACTGACGCTAGAGGGCTGCAAATTGATATTTTGATCATCCACGCTCCAGTCATCAAACATACTAAATTGCAGCCCTCTAGCCTCAGTGATTTTTATTTTATTTAGGGTTAAAGGTGGCCATGATAGTGCTTCTGGCACTGCATAGCTGCCAACAACACAGGCCACCATCAGACCGGGGGTGAAAGTTTCATGGGTCGTGGCTAAGAGTTTCATACAGCATTATGAGCTGTACAGAAAACTCGATTGCGCCAAAGAAACTTCGGTGCATGTTTTACTTGTTTGACCTTGAGTTTAACTCAGGTTAGAGGGGTCACGTGACGAGTCTCCTCTTAGGCTGATCAGTGTGGACATCCAGGTCGTGAACAAGTGTGTCTGTGCTCAATTCATATCTCCTGAATCTATTGGCATCCATTCTCTCTATGTTGCTTGCAGAAGTCAGGAGTGTACCCTGTCTCTGAACTGTGTTAAGTGTTTTTTGTGGTCACCTGGCCAGTGGAAGAAGTATGGGTTGAGGAAGTTGAAGAAAGCATTGTCAATGTCATTAAAGACTAACACACCGCTGTCAAATCACCTAATTCTTGTTTTGTTCCTACCTTGACCCTTTCTGTTGCCACTGGGACGGTGTCCTCCCATTCTCCCTTTGTTTAAATTTGAGGAGGGTATGCTTAGACTAGCAGGAAAACCATTGGGACACCCTCTTGCCAGTGCTGTTACTGGTACGATGTTGGTTTGTACTAACCACATCATTCCCACTTTGGTTCCTGTTTCTCCTTTTTCTGCAGAGTTCGAAACATTCCCAAGAGGTGAAGGAGCAGCTTCGGTGTTGTGGTATACTTTTCTTTTCCTTTACCAGTTTTCATGTATCCGCCCATTTCCACTGTTGTCTCCCTGAGTGACACCAAGGGCACTGCCACGACTGCTGTTCTTGCTCCCTTGCTGTAGGTGGTCAGGCAGTTCCTATTCTTGTCCTGACATGGATATCTTCTTCAATTTCGTCCTTGGCTGATGCGTGAGAGGTTGGAGAGACCCTGTTCACAGGATGTCAAAGTGGTGCCACAATGCATCACTTTACCCCTCTTCCTTATTGTCTTCCTTCTCCTCCTTCAGCTCCCCACCTTCCTTCTTGTTTTTCCTATTCATGGAATGGTGGAAATGTAGGAAGAAGGCTTAGAAGGATGCTGTCTGCAAGGAGTCACTTCTGCCAAGAGTGGCTGCAATCCTAGCACCTGTTCATGGTGGTGGGTGATCATGAGCAGTACAGGTGTATCACGAGGACTTTCGTTGCATATAATCCTGCTCATACTCACTCCTTCGTGTGTCACCCGGTTTGCTCATGGTCACCTGCACATTCTTTTAGGGAGAGGAAGGCTGACCATAACTTACTATGTTGGTGTTTTTTCAGGAGTATGGAGAGAAGAGTTTGCACTTTCCCAGACAATAGATTGCCGTGGTTCTTATTAGTTATCGTGTGCCCTGGCATGTGCTTGCAGTCAGTCCTTGGATTGTTCTTGATTCTTATCCATGTTGTAGTGATTGCAGCCTGGAGTCAGCAGGGCTCTTACATCATTTGGTACAGGTATTGACTGCTCTTGTTTGCCCCACTTGTGCAGCAGGGCAAACTTGGCGGGTTCTAGGCACTCAACTTCAGTACCTTCAGACTCTGACTCAAAGTCTGTGACTCATTTTAGACACTTTATCATGATCTGAAGAGGAGCATGTTTGGGCTACTGTTTCTCATTCTACTTTAGTAGAGGCCCCAAAACTCAGTTTTGGTTTCTGCTCGACCTGATGGTTCATTGCCATCAGAACCCATGCAGGCTGAGTTGGAGGCGCATTTTCATGAGTTTACCAGGTTAATTTGTGAACGACATGGCTTCAGGGAGGCAACAATGGTTACTCCCTTGACACCTGGTGTCCATTTGGGTGTCCTACTCTCCACTTATATGAAAAAATTCTTGTCATTCCTCCAAGCCCTTTTCCCCCGCCTCTGACACAGAGGAGGAGAAGGGAAAGGGTCAGGAGTTTCCCCATCCTTTTCAGCCTTCCAACCAGACCATGCTCCAGGGGAGGAAGTGGGAGGAAGAGGGAGGCGGCTACTGAAGTCGTTAATCTTATTTTCCCACCGCCACTAGATATATGATGCGAACTGTTAAGCAAGTTTTATAAACATTGTGGCTTTTACTGATGGAAACACCATCATCAGCATATTCTAAGTGTTGAATTTCTGTCGTTACTCCACTCCGAACCTTCACTTCCATCACCGACTACACATTATAAAATTAGATTTAAATTATAAAATTATATTATATGTGTGTGTGTGTGTATATATATATATATATATATATATATATATATATATATATATATATATATATATATATATATATATATATATATATATATATAGAGAGAGGAGGGAGGGAGTGACGCCCAAAGTCGGTTTGAAATAATGTGGGCTTCACTTGGTTCGCCATCTCATTCGTAGTCGATTTAGTCGTATGAAATTACTGAGGCATTGTAATTTTATTTTGCTGTAATTGCCAATTTCGCCGCTGATGACTTCCAACTGTTTGTAGTTTCATCCAATGTTTTATCCTGATAATAAAATGAAGTTGAGTAAAAGGAATGCTATTTGGAATGTTATTTTCAGACGGAAATGACGTATATAGAAGAGAATAGATATGTCCTATATCAATTTTGATTGCGTGGTTGTACGCTGTTGTGAGGATAGGTTTCGTTGTGCTACAGTGATTAGTCTTGCAATGTTATTTTTTATAGTTACATATTATAATTAGTAGCTTTATATTTTCTTTAATAAATTTTTAGCCGATGTGTTTGTGTGTTGATTTAGGTATCTGATAATTGATTTGCTAATTGAATTTCTTCATTCAATAGTTAATTGAATTTCGAGGGGAATGGTAATATCTGCGTTTTTTTTTTTTTAATGGACGTTTGTTTGACGAATTACTTTTTTTTCTTGGTTCCACATGACTGTATGATTTATCATTTCCTCCATTCCACTGAATTCCGTAAGGGGGTTAGCGCCGTCAGTGCACCTCATGCGGTGCACTGTAGGCATTACTTAAGCTTCTTTGCAGCGTCCCTTCGGCCCCTAGCTGCAACCCTTTTCATTCCTTTAGCTATACCTCTGTTCATATTCTCTTTCTTCCATCTCCTAACAATCGATTCATAGCGCAACTGCTAAGTTTTCCTCCTGTTACACCTTTCAAACCTTCTTATTTGTCAATTTCCGTTTCAGCACCGAATGACTTCATAGGTCCCAGTGCTTGGCCTTTGGCCTAAATTCTATATTCTATTCTGTTCTATTCTAATCCACTCATAGATTCCAGTCTATCGAGAGTCGTATCAAGATTGATTTTGTTTCTTAATGCATCCTTGATTTTGTTTCTTAATGCATCCTTTGACTGATGTAGCGACGTTGAGATTCAATATTCAGGACGGGGTTGGCATTCACGATGATGATGATTCGTTTCCAGAAGGGAGTGAGTGGGCGTAGATCACCTCTCCGCTCGTGTAAAATGGGCGTAGACAAACAGAACCGCGTGCGTAGAACGGAGCCGTGCTGTAGTATATGAAAGAGTGCGGGGGTGTTCTGTAGCTACTTCGGGGCGAGGAAGAGGAAGGGCGGGAGGAGGGGAGGACAGGACTTCTGCAGGGCTGCTGCTGCTGCTGCTGCTGCTGCTACTGCTACTGGCACTGTAGCTCTGGCGAGGGTCTCCCCGGCGAGGGGGAAACGGATAGGGGGGGCGGCGGCTCCGTTTTAGGGTGCCACGCCCCCCGGGTATCGATCTGAACCTTCCGGCGCCGTTTGTGGAAACCCTCTCTCTCTCTCTCTCTCTCTCTCTCTCTCTCTCTCTCTCTCTCTCTCTCTCTCTCTCTCCTTTGGTTACTCTTGAAATTTCAGCTTCTCTGATATAGTGCTCTTTACTTCGTGCTGCTCTTTCTTATTTTAACTGACTGATTTATTCCACTCTTCCATTAATGGACGAATATTCACTTCGAGATTTTGTATTTAAACTCATTCTCTCTCTCTCTCTCCTCGTGTTGTTCCGGTGCTATTTGTTTATAGTCTAGTAAAGGCTATGAGGACTTTTACACTCTGTCGCAGACAAGGATCTGTAAATTTTGTGGAGTTGAGAGTAGGATAGCTTTTTGCCTCTTTCTCGGCTGTCATGTGCGATTGCATGGGTTGTTATGGAAAAGAAACTACATTATTACTTCAAGAAATGCTACAATTTACGGTGGGCCCTGGTTTTGGTGTTACCAATAAAGTGCTAAAGCCATGCGTTTTTAGTTTTCTGTAAAAGAGAACTATTGAGATGGCTATTTGTCTGACCGTCCGCACTTTTTTGTCTGCCCTCAGATCTTAAAAACGACTGAGGTTGGAGGGTGCAAACTGATATGTTAATTATCCACCCTCCAATCATCAAACATACCAAATTTGAGCCCTCTAGCCTCAGTAGTTTAATTTGATTTAAGGTTAAATGTCAGCCATGATCGTGCGTCTGGCACAGCTATAGATGCCAGCAACACAGGCCACCACCGGGCCTTGGCTGAAAGTTTCATGGTCCGCGTCTGAGAGTTTCATACAGCATTATAAGCTGTACAGAAAGCTCGATTGCGCCGAAGAAACTTCGCATATTTTACTTGTTTAGTTAGACATCTGACCCACAGATGACTATTGTCATATTTATTTGTGTGTAAATGGCATTTTTGTTTAATTCAGAAAAATGCACTGATTACAGTCATGTATCAGCATTTAGGAAAATGTTGGTTTTTAAATCTGTTCCTCCAGTGAAAGCGAGAGTATTTTTTTTTAACTTGTTCGTCAGGACATTTTCACTGCGTTTTTGCTCTCTCTCTCTCTCTCTCTCTCTCTCTCTCTCTCCTCTCTCTCTCTCTCTCTCTCTCTCATCTCTCTCAAATCTGCTCTTAGGATCAAGTCCGTATAATTGTACATTCTGTACATTTCACTTAAAAGGAATACTATAACAGACGTCTTGCATTCCTTTTACTGTGCCTTCGTTCATATTCTCTTTCTTCCATCTGACTGTCCACCCTCTCTAACAATTGTTTCATAGTGCAGCTGCGAGGTTTTCCTCCTGTTGCACCTTTCAAACCTTTTATTGTCAGTTTCCGGTTCAGCGCTGAATGATGACCTCACAGGTCCCAGCCCTTGGCCTTTGACTTAAACTCTGTATTCAATTCAATTCAACTCATGATTGCTTTCGGAAAACGGAAGTAGAAATTAGAGGGGAAGGTTTAATCATTTATTTCCTACTTCCTGTAACGGAAGTTTTGTAATGATTATGATAATTATTAATGGTTTAAGTAATATTATTACTAGTATTACTTAGTCGAAAGATTAACAAATGATTAGATTTTGTTTAAAACTATCACATAGAAAATATAACTGAGGTAATTATCAAATTCATGAAATCCTTGACTTGAAAATGTTCATACTTCTGCTGCTGTAGATGGTAGTGATGGAGAGAGAGAGAGAGAGAGAGAGAGAGAGAGAGAGAGAGAGAGAGAGAGAGGCTGATTGATAATGTAACGCTACCCGGCGATGGTCTGGAGGCAGAAGCTCAGAAATACGAGACGGTGATTAGGACACCAAGGAAAGGAGTTTTCATTTTCTGTGAAAGTACGAGAGGGAACATTTCTTGCGTTCACACGTGTGTCCATGATCTCTCGTCAGTGTGGATACGCCTGTCTTTCTGCCCTCGGAAGTCCAAGAGAAGTTTGACTCTCTCTCTCTCTCTCTCTCTCTCTCTCTCTGTGTGTGTGTGTGTGTGTGTTATTAGGTTAATTCATAAAGCGTAACGTCATATATGAATCTCTCTCTCTCTCTCTCTGTCAGGTTAGTTCACAAAGCGTAACGTCATATATGAATCTCTCTCTCTCTCTGTAAGGTCAATTCACAAAGCGTAATGTCATGTATGAATCTCTCTCTCTCTCTGTAAGGTTAATTCCAAAACATGTCGTCATATATGAATCCCTCTCTCTCTCTCTCACTAAGGTTAATTCACAAAGCATAACGTCATATATGAATGCACAAGTGTTGATGCAGAAATACTGCTGTCACCTCTCTCTAGTGTAGTAAATTGTAGTATTGTGGAATATTTTTATTATCCTTGATTTTTAAATACGAACGACACTAAGCAGGAAAGCACTTCAAGCTATGAACCGAAGTATTCTTGCGTTTAATGTTAAGGTAAAGTCATATTAACCGTATCGTAGACTTACTTGACACAGTTGTTCGCAATTATGCGTTTATTTAGGTGAGCCGTTCTCTCTCTCTCTCTCTCTCTCTCTCTCTCTCTCTCAATAGACAAACAAACTTGCTGGAGTGTGTTGTTCTTAATATTCAGGAATGGTTTCTTTAAGGGAGAAGGCACTCTCTCTCTCTCTCTCTCTCTCTCTCTCTCTCTCTCTCTCTCTCTCTCTCTCTCTCTCTCTCTCTCTCTCAGTAAATTTTCAGGCTTACCAGTTGTTCCATAAGGAAGTTAGCCTGAACATAAATATTATTTGAAGGGTCCTGGGATGGATTTTTAAATTAAAAAATAATATATACAGAAAACTTCTAGCAAAAATGTAACTACCGGCCATCGCATCACGCCAAAAGAATAAACGTAGATGCTTAAGAGCAACCCCACCTGTTAAAAATGGTGGTCTTGGCACATTTTTTGCAGTTTTAGGAAGCAAGACCCTGTAAGATTTTTGTCATCCTATCAAAGCCCACATTGAGTGTCGCTTAGTAATTCAGTCATATTTTTTAAAGATCTCAGAATTGTTCAAAACCGTTATTGGAATAGTGCCGTCAGTGCACCTCACGAAATGCACCGTAGGCATTACTACAGGTTCTTTGCAGCATCCCTTCGGTCCTTAGCTGTAACCCCTTTCATTCTTTTTACTGTACGTCCATTCATATTATCTTTCTTCCATCTTACTTTCCACCTTCTCCTAACAGTTGATTCATAGCGCAACTGCGAGGTTTTCCTCCTGTTACACCTTTCAGACCTTTTACTGTCAGCTTGCGTTGCAGCGCTGAATGATGACCTCATAGGTCCCAGTGCTTGGCCTTTGGCCTAAATTCTATATTCAATTCAATTCAATGCAGCTTATAGCAACAACATAATATATATAACTGACCACTCTGACCTACGTTAAAGCCAGCATGAACTGTTAATTCATGTTCGATCTGATCACAACTCCAGTTTAATACAACCTAATTAACTGTGCGGACGAACGTCTTCCATAAAAAAAAAAAACAAAGTTTTAACCCTACCCAAAGCTTGTTTTAAAAACCCATCCACAGGATGATTCGAAACATTATCCCCCAACATGATATCAAAAACCTCTCTCGGCAACATTTGAAAATCCCGTTCGGCATCCAGAGTACCTCATCCCCTCATCCCAGCAACACGGTGCGTTCTCTCTCTGCATCTTTAGGAGGAAGAGCTCTATTCGAGACATTTTGTGATTAGGCCTCGGGAGGAATCGATAGGCCTTCCGTGGGCATTTTACGGGTGTGGGTTTCCCAGTGCTTCGCTCTTGGTGTGGTCTGTTGGAAGTTCAGCGGCCTTGAAGGGACGAGTTAGGAGATTCGTTGGAAGTTGTTGCGTCATGATGTTTAGAATAATATTCTAGAGTTTTCAACTATTATTACTACTGTGCATTTGTTCATTATCTAAATCATATTATACACACTTTCAGGCTTCTGGCTTACCAAACAAGCTTTCACAAGCAAAAGTGCCCTTATGCGAGCTACAATTGAAAAGTAGATAGGGAGAAGTGTATTGAATTACAGCTTGTAGTAAATTTCAGGGTGAGTCAAAACTAATGAAGAAATATTTTACAGTAAATACAAGTTCCTTGTAGCTGAGAAATATCTGGATAGAAAGGGCAAATGCTCTTTAGCTTAATAAGATCATCGGTTTATCCATATCATTTGCAAGAAGACTTTTTTTTTTTTTTTTTTACAGTTTTTGCATTGAAAAAGATGAAAAATCTCTGAGCTGCACCTTGACTCATTTCTTATGGCAGCAATATAGGGCTGCTATTGCTCAGCAGAAAGATTGAGAAGCCATCGAAAGACATCCGTGACACCATTGCTTTCCAGTTTTACATATCATTGAGAACAAGATAAACGATATTTAACTCTTAGACATTGCAGGTAATTAACCCTTCTTTGCCATATTTCTACCGACTCTTCAAAACTTGCAAGGACGCTGTTCCTTTCCGCCCACTCATCTATAATAATAAAATCCGAGTGGATCTTTTTTGTCCTCCCCCCGGTGACAGTTGGGGAGACATGACACAGCCACCCACCCCTGCAAACCGGTTTGTCCGCCCCTGGTGGGTGCGGGGTAGGTATGGGAACGAGAGGGTAGGGGGGAGACATCCACCCTCCTCCTGCAAACCTGTTTGTCCGGCCTGGGTGGGGGCGCGGTAGGTAGGGGATCGGGAGAGTAGGGGAGATAGCAGCGCCGGGTTCCAGCGCGCGCCGACAAGCTCGTTTTAAATCAAGGCTCCTCCAGTTTTAATTCATCAAACACGAAGAGAACTTTATTCAGAAATTCAACAGATTAATTATTGTAGTAAACGACGTCTTTAGTTTCTTTGGGAAAAAAATCAGCCCCTTACGACGACCATATTCCTGTGGGCATTGAATTAACTAATTAGGCTCTGCGTTCTTTATTAACGGACATTCATGCAGCCAGAGATTCGGTTATTGCATGGGCGTCCTGCTATCCCTTTTTTAGCCAATCTCGACGTGGAATACGTTGAAAGTGACTCGGCTGGTATCAAACCCAAGGGCACGATTTGGCTGCGAAACGTCGATGGCATTTTCCGCGTTGTAGGATGGTAGCTGTGGAGAGTTTGGATTTTCGTTTTTTTAACAAACTCTCTTCGCTAGTTCCTAGTATAGAATTCAAAGCTGAGTTGGAAATGATGGAAAACTAGCTTTCTTTAACTTTATTAGTAAGGGAATCGACAAAATCCAGTTTCATTGTATAGGAAACCAACCTTTCTCTATTTCCTTTATTTTCTTTCTTCAGCTATCATAGCATTCTAAGTAAAGACTGGAGTAGCCTCTAATCTTTTCCACAGGTTGCCTAGACAAAGAATTCCAAAATCATCCAGCCTACAACTTGACCAACTACTCTATCCTGTATATGTAAATGAAAATCATCAACAAAGTACGCCCACAACTTAGCCAACTACTCTATCCTATATATTTAATAGAAAATCATCAACAAAACCAATAAATATATTTTCCAAGCCATGAAAATGACAAGGGATTCTACCAACAAAATAAAACTCGCTCTTTTTTTTATGTCAAAATTACAAAGGAAATATGGTGGTTACTCATATTTCTTTGTGCCTTTTCGGGCCTCTCTGAGGAAAATAAAACGTTAGGTTGCATAAAGCAGAAATAAACCGACAAACAACAAAACATTTTATATATACATATACAGTATATGCTCTATATATACATATATATATATATGTATATATACTGTATATGTGTGTGTTTATCTATTACTACGTTTTGCCGGCTAACAGTGTAAGGTCCTCCGTTTTAACGCAATTACGGCCAACGAACGTTTTTGTATCGCCATTTATTGTAGATGGCCCCAAACCGCATCAGGTTGGGATGACTGTGGGATTAAGGGGCATTTTGCAAAATCCTGGATTACAGGGAACCTGTTCCTCCAATGTTTACTTCATTTTTATGGGGATTCTCTCTGACGTTATTACATTCCATCGTCAGTTTTAGGATCTTGAAGTGCGGTTCGATACATATGCCGAGACATTTTATTGGCGAAAAGGTTTTTATTTCTCGAGTTACCTCTAGGAGAAGCTTAAGTGATATCCGCTGATGGCAAAGGAGAACGTTTTATGATGTTAATATGATTTTGTCTGGTATGGAAGGTTTAGACCCTATTACATTTTTTGCTTTAACCCTCTCGGGGTTGATTCTTGCTAACCGTTCCCCGTAGAGGGGTAGGCCTCGTGCGGTGTATTCTGTAGGCATTACTTAAGGTTCTTTGCAGCATCCCTTCGGCCCCTAGGTGCAACTCCTTTCATTCCTTTTATTGTACCTCTGTTCATATTTTCTTTCGTCCATCTTACTTTCCACCCTCTTCTAACAGTTGATTCATAGTGCAACTGCGAGGTTTTCCTTCTGTCGGCCAATGAAGAATTAGAGGAATTTATTTCTGGTGATAGAAACTAAATTTCTCGTCATAATGTCAGTTCGGATTCCACAATGGCTGTAAGTCCGTTGCCAGGTAACCAAAGGTTCTTAGCCACGTAAATAAATCTAATCCTTCAGGCCCCTTAGGAGAGTTGTTAACCAGCTCAGTGGTCTGGTTAAACTAAGATATACTTAACTTTTTACACCTTTCAAGCCTTTCTACTGTCAATTTCCGTTTCAGCGCTGAATGACCTCATAGCGCTTGGCCTTGGCCTAAATTTTATATTCTATCTACCTTGCTAACCGTTGATATGTGTCTAGATATTTCGTCACGTTGTATAGCTCATTATATCCGGTCGGGTATTTGCGAGGTTATATTTCCCCCCCTCGTCTGTCTCTGCATTAACAGCATATCTCGAGAACGGATTCACAGAATTTGACGACACTTTGCTGCATGTACATTAAGACGACCTGAGGTAATCTCCGAGCCCGAATTCTCCCTTAGGTTTATCGCGAAAAAGTCACTGAACGAGTGCCTTACATGTTTCATCTAATTACATCGAACCGTCCTTGGTTCGTAATGCAAGCATGCACATTCGCAAGCACCTAAAATCATAAATATTTTCGCCAGCTTAAATTCTTCATAGCCCGCTACATATTTGATTTGCTTTTGCGGAGTATTTAATATAACAAGTGTTCCTGTTCCCCATTCTGACAGACTTCCTGACATTTTTTGCTGGTCCGTTGGTAGTGGTTTATGTCTTTGAATGCCATCAGATGTCATGGGTTCCAGCTCTGCCCAAGGCGACAGAAAATCACTGGCTCTGTATCATGACCACCAGCACTGCTGCAGTGTGGGGTCTGCGGTGGAGGTTGAAACCATCATATTCTCTTTGGAAGCTTGAATTTCAAGTCAGTAGCTTGCGTTGTTCCATATGAACAGGTTTCATCTACAGAATAATAATAATAATAATAATAATAATAATAATAATAGTGTTGATAAACATTTTCTTCTGTTCTTTGGTGTTTTTCTCTGAATTTCATCCATATTGTAACGATGGACATATTTTTTTTTTCATCTATTTATATATGATTTTGAAATGACCAAACCTCTGCCTTTGAAGCAAGGAGCTGAGATAAAGATTATTATTATTATTATTATTATTATTATTATTATTATTATTATTATTATTATTATTATTCAACCTGAATTCTTAAGTTGCTTTAATGTCACTATGGTTACAGCCTCTCTCTCTCTCTCTCTCTCTCTCTCTCTCTCTCTCTCTCTCCTCTCTTTGACAAAAGACTAATTAGAAATTGCCAAAGGAGAGAGAAGGAAATAGGTTTGACGCTCACGAAGATCTGGAGTTCAAGTTGCATAGCGTTCAAGGGAGTCCAGCAAAACCGTGTATGATATTGATTCTTTTAAACGACCTCATCACGTCAAAATTTTTTTTTAATTCATCATGAGCAGTTAGATCTCCGTATTGGCGGGGGGGGGCGGGCGGGCGGTGGCTAGTGTCATTGCAGTGTCCCTTCGGCCCTTAGCTGCAACTCCTTTCGTTCCGTCTACTGTACCTCCGTTCATATTCTCTTTCTTTCATCAGACTTTCCACCCTCTCGAACACTTGTCTCGCAGTGCGACTGCGAGGTTTTCCTCCGGTAACACCTTTCAAGCCTTCTTACTGTCAATTTCCTTTTCAGCGCTGAATGACCTCATAATGTCCCGGGGCTTGGCATTTGGCCTAAATTCATTATTCTGTTCCATTCTATTAATAATTAGAACGCAAAGGTGTATGTTATTGATTCTTTAAACTTGTCTTTTTTTTTTATAAAAGTCATCATTAACAATTAAAACGCCAAGGGGTTAAAGTCCGAGTTTGTGATGTTATTGCTGAGTAGGGAAGATAAAGTTAGGAAATTTATATTAATTTCATACTGACCCTTCAAGCTCTTAAAATTTTTACATACACTTGAGGTGATGCGAATTTGTTGCCTTCGAAATTTCCGGTTGTCGGTTTTAATTGCTTTTGTTGTATTAGTTTGGGTCAGAATGTCTGTAGGCATCTATGTTATTTAAAACATGCTTCAGGAATGAATTGGAAAGTTTGCTAGGCTGTTCTGGAATGCAGTAACAGTAGCGAGGAAGAATAGGCGTACCTGTAGTAGACAGAGGGTTCCTCGTTGGACGAGTCGGCAGAGTTCTCGGCTAGCAATCTGCTAGGCCCGAGTTCGAGTCTCCGGCCGGCCAACGAAGAATTAGAAGAATTTATTTCTTGTGATAGCAATTCATCTCTCCAGTATAATGTGGTCGGATTCCACAGTAAGCTGTAGGTCCCCGTTACTAGGTAACCAGTTGGTTCTTAGCCACGTAAAATAAGTCTAACATTGGGCCAGCCCTAGGAGAGCTGTTAATCAGCTCAGTGGTCTGGTTAAACTAAGGTATACTTAACTTTGTAGTAGACAGAATTGAGATTACATAAAACTTATATGGTTACTTACCTTTCCCCCGCCCCCCAGCCCTTCGCCAGGGTTTAGTGCAGTGCAGCCCCTCAGCCCCTAATGCAACCATTTCATTCCTTTGACTGTACCTCCGTTCATATTCTCTTTCTTCCATCATGCTTTCCACCCTCTCTTAACAATTGATTCATAGTGCATCTTCGAGGTTTTCCTCCTGTTACACCTTTCAAACTCTTTTACTGTCAATTTTTGTTTCAGCGCTGAATGGCCTCATAGGTCCCAGCGATTGGCCTTTGGCCTAACATATTCTATTCTATTCTAAAAAGGGGTAGGAAGACCGACGACTTTTAACATTTCGTGATATAAATTGTCCGATATTATAACCAAAACATTTTGAGTGGTCTGTGAGTCATTTGCTGTCACTGTCTTGAGGGGTACATGCTTCTCTTTTAGTTTTCTGTAAAACGGTAAAAGAAAGTTATTTTGCCGGCTTTGTCTGTCCGTCCGCACTTTTCTGTCCTCCCTCAGATCTTAAAAACTACTGAGGCTAGTGGGCTGGAAATTGGTATGTTGATCGTCCACCCTCCAATCATTAACCATACCAAATTGCAGCCCTTTAGCCTCAGTAGTTCTTATTTTATTTAAAGTTAAAGCTAGCCATAATCGTGCGTCTGGCAACGATATAGGACAGGCCACCACAGGCCTGTGGTTAAAGTTTCATGGGCCGCGGCTCATACAGCATTATACCGAGACCACCGAAAGATAGATCTAATTTCGGTGGCCTCGAGTATACGATGTACAGAAAACTCGATTGCGCCGAAGAAACTTTTGCGCATCTTACTTGACTATGAAAGTAAATTCAAACAAATATGTACATATAAAGAACCTGGTTTGTATAGATCCTTCGGCTTGAAATTCGGAATAAATATACGAATATAATTGACCTGAGCTTGATCTAAGAAAGAACATGGACCTGAGAGCATTGGCCGCTGCATGTCTGATGACTAATGACGTTTGAACACGAACTCAGGGGGAGTCGGAGTATGCAAAAACGCAGATAAAATCAAAGGGAACATGAGAACATATGATTAAACGAGCCGGATATTTCCTTAGGTACAGTAATCCTCAAAATGCGAAGTACCCCAGGTATATTGTGCTTAACCTTTAAGACCCAGTTCGCTCACTCAATCTTTTTTAATTTTTTTTTTATCGTGACATTTAATTATCATCTTTAAAATTTTAGAGTGTTATTACACATTTTTTATTACAGAGGTTTGAGGATAAAATTTTTATGATTTTATACATACATAAATACATACAAATATACAAATAAAACCAGTATTCGTTTTCCTTAATCGAGACTGACTTGAGAGAGAGGAGAGAGAGAGAGAGAGAGAGAGAGAGAGAGAGAGAGAGAGAGAGAGAGAGAGAGCAACCCTGCAGAAACACCATACGTGAAAATGGTGTTGCAGCTGAAATCTTTGCAACAATACTGATAAAGAGAGCTGGGAATGAGGTTATGGTGGCCATCTGTAAAACTGCAATACGACCATCTGGTGCTCTGTCCGGGTACCACGGCGCTGAGGATGAGAGAGAGAGAGAGAGAGAGAGAGAGAGAGAGAGAGAGAGAGAAAGGAATGTAAAAGGTATTCTTAAGAATTGGATTGTACATAGTTTGAGGGACACATGCAAAGGTATTTTTTTAGTTTCTAAACTATTGGTATGGCTGGTTCTGTCCGTCCGCACTTTTCTGTCCGCCCTCAGATCTTAAAAACTACTTCGGCTAGGACACGTATGGTATTTTTTTTTCTTTCTCTTTCCCCCAGCTCTCTCTGTCGGCCTAGTTATAAACAGGATGGCTACTTAATTCACTGCTTAAGTCACCCACGTGACTGAAGTCTCGAAGACAGAAAATCCCACTAATCCTCGCGAGTGTCCGAGTGAGTTTGAAACTGACAGTTCCGTCCAAGCCGTAATTAACATTGCTTATAAAACACAATCTTTCATAACGGGAAAAGCTATGTAATTCATAAATGACTTGTGGAACAGAGAATACCTTCCAGATAGCAATTTAGGAAGTTTTATGATAAAAGTGAAGTACCTGAAGATGAAAATGGCGCTGATATCTCTCTCTCTCAAATCAGTCTCGATTAAGGTAAACGAATACCGGTTACATATGTAACTTGTGGTTATGTATAAAAACATATAAAAATTTACAATTCTATATATATATAAATATATACACAATCATATATATGTGTATATGTGTACGTGTGTTTGTGTGTGGTGCAGTCAGCCTGTAGGTGTTGCCAAACCCTGCTGGGCTCGGTTCACGTTTGCTAGGCCAGGGATCGCCCATTCTTTCTACATACCCAAAATATATCCAAACCTTCTTATCCAGTCATTCATATGCATATAATATATATATATATATATATATATATATATATATATATATATATATATATATAATATATATATATATATATATATATATATATATATATATATATATATATATATATATATATATATATATATATATATATGTATATACTCAGTGTGTATCCCAGTGTAGCTGCTGTACTCCATAAGAATAAGAATATATAATATATATATATATGTATGTATGTAAATATAAAATATAATATATATATATATATATATATATATATATATATATATATATATATATTATATATATATATATATATATATATATATATATATATATATATATATATATATATATATTGTGTAATTTACTTATAAGGAAGTTCAGCTTATTAACCCCTTTGAATTCCCTATCTGTTTTTTTTTTTCGTAAATCTTACATGTAGCCTTCAGAGAGGAATTTTCCATTACTTCTACTACTTATATTTATATGATGATAGAGATTTATTCGATAGGAATCATGGAAACCGTTAAGAAATTTTCTTGCTTCTTACACAAGCATGAACCATTTATAACTTTATCTGTACTTTAATCTGCATAAATAAGATGAGGTCATGTGCCTAATAGATACGCGAAAGGTTTTTGAATTTTCAAGTATTCTACAAGGGAGGTCCCTTCCTCCTCCTCCATATATAAAGGTTACTCCCGGAACTGATTTTTGGAAGTTTAAAAGGAGATATTGCGGTTTTTCCACATTCTTTGTGGTGCATTCCTACAGCTTATTAAATCAAGTGATCCTGCAAATTGCTTTGCCTTCAAGTTCTCGTTGCAGAAAGGACTGGAAAGGTACTGCACGTGGTTCTTATTTCCTGTTTTATTTATTTATTTTTTTTTTTTAAAGCGATTGCCGTATGTAGAGAAAGTTGTATTAATAGAGGGCGTGTTTTACAAAGAATTTTTTCCAGTAGGGGGGTAGTGCCGTCAGTGCATTTCATACGCGGTGCACTGTAGGCATTACTGAAGGTTCTTTGTAGAGTCCCTTCGGCCCCTGGCTGCAACCCCTTTCATTCCTTTATCTGTACCTCCGTTCATATTCTCTTTCTTCCATCTTACTTTCCACCCTCTTCTAACAAGTGGTTCATAGTGCAACTGCGAGGTTTTCCTCCTGTTACACCTTTGTAACCTTTTACTCTCAATTTTTTTTCATCCCTGAATGACCACATAGGTTCCAGCGCTTGGCCTTCGGCCAAAATTGTATATTCTAATCTGTTTACAAAGAGTTTGGATATGATGATTATATGTATCAAGACCGAACTCGTTGAATATGAATTATATACTGTAATTATAAACTGTTGAAAGACCTCTACATTAGTTGCGCAATCTTAGTATGACAGTGATGATACGGAATAAACACGCTTGCACTTTTGTCTTTTCGGGTAAACTTATGTTTATTTAAATTTATTGGCAACGTTATTATAAGAGGAGACTTTGTCTTCGTTATGTATCACCAAGGAAGAATTTATTTAATGATGACATATTTCCAGGAAACGATAAGATTGGGATTTCCATGGGCAGGTTTTGGACGAAAACATGAGTTTCGGGTAAACTAATTTCTTTGTCCAAAACTGCTCATGGAAAGAAATGTTCTGAAGAAACAGCAATCAAAGTTCGCAGATTTTCTTTTACAGTAGTTGTGCGTCCAGGAAATAATTTTATTGTTTTGCCGGAAATATGTCACCGTTAAATAAATTGTTCCTTGGAAATATATACAACGAAGACAAAGCCTCCTCTTATAATAACGTTATCAATCGCATAACGAATGTATTCTATAAGAAAAAGAAAAAGTCTCAACAAAGACTTAGGTCCTATGAAGCATGTTGAAGCAAGCACTGCACGAAACCGATGAGAAGAGTCAAATGAGGGTTAAAACAGTTTGGGTTTAAAAGCATTTGTTTATATCTTTTTTGTGTATACTTAAACCTAAAAATAAATCATGTCATAACCCCAAATATTTTTTACATGCAGCGTGAAAGAAAAACAGGTAAAAATGCCGGTAGAATAAAGTTTTCTTTTTATGACGTCGCACCTGAACAGGGAAATCCAACCATACTTTGTTGTAGATAAGGTGGATTACAGTTGAACTGACACACCCCTTTGAAACTTTGAAAGGACTTGCATTACTGCTGTGACGTAATTAGCATAACTTGATAAAGTAAAGCAAGCAGCTCATAATTTTGTATGCAGTTGGTGCTGCTCTTATTAAAAAAATCTATATTTATCTATAATAAAAAAATCCCAGTGGATCTTGTTTGTCCTCCCCTGGTGACAGTAGGGGAGACATGACACAACCACCCTCCTCCTGCATACCTGTTTGCCCGCACCGGATGGGGGCGGGGTAGGTAGGGAAACAGGAGGGTAGGGGAGACATCCATCCTCCTGCAAACCTGTTTGTCCACCCCGGGTGGAGGCGGGGTAGGTGGGGGAACGGGAGGGTAGGGGAGACATACATCCTCCTCCTGCAAACCTGTTTGTCCGCCCCGGGTGGAGGCGGGGTCGGTAGGGGAAAGGGAGGGTAGGGGAGACATCCATCCTCTTCCTGCAAACCTGTTTGTCCGCACCGGGTGGGGCCGGAATAGGTAGGAGATCGGTAGGTTAGGGGAGACAAGAGCGCGGGGGTTCCAGCGCGCCAGCAAGCTCGTTTGTCAAATCTTTCATGAAATATGGCTTCTTAATAACTAGAATACTCAACCAATGAAAGTGAATGGTTGAATACCTGCAACCCTTTTGGAATGGCTGGTTGACAGCGGTCAAGGGGACCTAATTGAAATTAATGAACGGTTAAAGAGCTCTCACAACGCTGAAATACTGGAGGCAGTTTTGGTTCCATCAGTGTGGGCGGCGTGACCACAGCCCGACCTAATATACTGTATGTCACTGTAAAAAAACCTCCAGCCCATAATGGCAACTTAGTGTCGAGATGCCTTGAAGAACTTCCTGATTTTATTGAGACTGAAACGCCAGCAGAGTCTCTTGATCTGAACATAATTGAAAATCCCTCGGGCTGCGTGATTCACAAATGGAAAGGAAGTCAAATCAAAGCTAAAAGAAACCGTAATTTAGACGCGCAGATTCAAAATGGGAATCACATAGGACTACACGCCATGAAATTAATGTGTGTAAAACTTGTAGGTTCTGTGACAAAAATGTTGGTTGCAGTAATTGATGAGAGAGAGAGAGAGAGAGAGAGATTAATTCTGTGATTTTGCAAACTTTTCTTTTTCACAAAAATTATACCTACTTTCAATTTGTTTTTTTTTTTTTAATTAAAATCTTGTAATTAGTATTGTAGTAATTGATTTACATAAAGACAACATGACCTTTATAAGTAGATCCAGTGACATCGAGTGTGTGCCAATCGTTTTTCGGGAAAAATCAAGTTCCTGTTACAGGATTTGTATTCCTGTAATTCGGTAACACTTGTTATTTAAATCTGGAAGCTTGCTATGGTGTCCGTCAGGCTAGATTTACACAGAAATGTGGAAAGGTTATCAAAAGGTCAAGTAATACATTTTCCTTTA
>NC_089771.1:22252883-22262883 GCF_040412425.1 Macrobrachium rosenbergii | reverse complement strand
TCTCTCTCTCTCTCTCTCTCTCTCTCTCTCAGGGGTGGTTTCGGGACGGATCAACACGTGGTTGGAGGGTGAAATTGCGAGCTGAATAAAGATGGGATCTTTTCTTTCCGAGTCGTGGAAGGAGGTTCCTTAGTGCAAGGTCATCTTTCCTGCGGCTTTTGCAATGGAAATGGCAGTTGAAGAGTTTTGCACGTCGCCCTGATTTTCACTTTTATCGATATTTCCCCCGTGAGGGGGGTTAGTGCCGCCAGTGCACCTCACGCGGCATTACTCAAGGTTCTATGCAGCATGCCTTCGGCCCCTAGCTAAAATCCTTTTCGTTCGTTTAACTGTACCTCCTTTCATATTCTCTTTCTTCCATCTTACTTAACTTAACCCTCTCCTAACAATTGGTTCATAATGCAACTGCCGGCATTACTGAAGGTTCTTTGCAACGTGTCTTTCGCTCGTTTTACTGTACCTCCGTTCATATTCTCTTTCTTCCATCTTACTTCCACCCTCTTCTAAAAGTTGATTCGTAGTGCAACTGCGACGTTTTCCACCTGTTACGCCTTTCAGACCTTTTATACTGTCAATTTCCGTTTCAGCGCTGAATGACCTCATAGGTCCCAGTGCTTGGCTTGGCCCAAAATCTGCATTCAATTCAATTCTTGTATCGATATCCCGCACCTCAGTGAAATTTGATTGAATTATGCAAATGTATTCCGTTGTTATTCGTGATGGTGGCTGAATTTTGTTTATTACGTTTGTTATCCGCATAATGGTATCCATCAGAATTAGAAGCTTTATTGAAACTTTTCGACTTTGGTGTTTACTTATTTTACGCAAATGGATCCGTATTTAATCATAATTATAGTGTAGGAAATTGCAGTGGATTTTCCTACTGAGGAAGATGCAGTTTTTCTCCTTTGGCGATCTCTGTTTCGTTCTTTGTAGGTTTAGCAGATTGAAATATATATTTATATATGTATATATTATATGTATATATATATATATATATATATATATATATATATATATATATATATATATATATATATATATATATATATACATACTTTTTTCAGTGTGTACTCATGTTATGGATGTGCGAAGCGAATTTAAGGTTAAAATTCTAAGTTTTTAGACAGTTGTGTCATATTTTTTATATTTGTTTCCTATTTATTTTTAAGATTATATTTGTAATGAAAATCGTATGCATAACCGTTGTAATGGAGGCACACGTGCGATTTGAAATATGCGTCAAGTCCTCAGAAACATCCCATTGGAGTGGATGCTCTTATAAGAGGTATGATAAGTATGCTGGTGATAAAATTTAGAAATTAATGCTGATAATAAAAAGTAGGCCAGATAATTTAAGAATACCTAAATAGATCTAGTCCTAGACCTTAAATGCTGATTAGATGTTAAAATGAGGTTAAATATAGCTCTAGATTGGACATCCCCGTAGGGGGGTAGCGCCGTCAGTGTACCTCACGCAGTACACCTTAGGCATTACTTAGGGCCTTTGCAGAGTGCCTTCGGCCTCTAGCTGTAACCCCTTTCGTTCCTTTTACAGTACCTCCTTTCATATTCCCTTTCTTCCATGTTACTTTCCCCAACCCTCTTCAAACAATTGATTCATAGCGCAACTGCGAGGTTTTCCTCCTGTTACACCTTGCAAAACATTTTACTGTCAATTTCCGTTTCAGCGCTGAATGACCTCATAGGTCGCAAGTGCTTGGCTTTGGCCAAAATTCTATATTCAATTCTAGATTCGACATGATGTAAGATATTTCCACGAAAACCTCGGGTTCATTTTCTTTTTGCCGGCAAAACCGGAGCTGCGAACGGAAATGACTTGGTTGGCGTTATTGCAGTATTAATCTTGATGCAGGTCTTGGCTGGTTCGGTAATTACGTCGGCCATGCACCTTTCCTTAGTGACGTCATTTCTTGATGGCATGGGAAGGCGCCGGAGTCTCTTGTTTGGCTCGAATTCTTATCTTTCCCGACTTGGGACTACCGGGGGGGCGGGGTTTATTGTCATCAGTGCACCTCACGCGGTGCACTGTTGGCATCACTTAAGGTTCTTTGCAGCGTCCCTTCGGCCCCTAGCTGCAACCTCTTTCATTCCTTTTACTTTACCTCCGTTCATATTCTCTCTCTTCCATCTTACTTTCCTCAACACACTCCTAACAGTTGTTTCGATGTGCAATTGCGAGATTTCCCTCCCGTTACACCTTTCAAACCACCTTTACTCTCAATTTTCCTTTCAGCATTGCCTGACCTCATAGGTCCCAGTGCTGGCCTTTGGCCTAAATCTCATGTTCTTATCCTAACTGGGACTCGTCCAGTTTTTGTAAGGGAAGCGGTTTTCTTTGTTTATGCGAGGAAATGAGTATTATTATTGCCGCGATTTACAATTATTAAATATTTTTTCCTTAATATAACACTACCATTTGAATAAAAGGGTCAGATGTATCCTTGTGGATGGGTTACACGTTTTTCTTATGTTTTTCTTTCATTCCTTTTACTGTACCTCCATTCATATTCTCTCTCTCTCTCTCTCTCTCTCTCTCTCTCTCTCTCTCTCTCTCTCTCTCTCTCTCTCTCTCTCTCGTATTATTTCTTCCTCTCTATCAGTAGGAACTTGTAATAGTTTGTGGTATTGTCAGACATGCCCCTTGTAGTCGTCGTCGTGCCTAGGGCATTTTTCTGAGGCCATCAACCGTAGTCATTCGCTTTTAATCGCTCGCTCTTGGCATCGACCTAAATCATTCGTAAGGTATAGCTTTCTTTTGTTCGCCTGATAGATTTGGAAAAAGTCTGACTATTTCGGTGGTACAGATTTAATTCCTCTGGAGAATAGACAATAGTAAGATTCTGTTAAGGGAGATATTTTACTACTACTACTACTATTACTACTACTACTACTACTACTACTACTATTGTTTGTTTTTACTATCTCAGCAACTGTGTGGATATTGCTAGTTATCATTTTTATTAATTTGACTCGTGTAACTAGTTTGTGTGGATCTATTGTTAATGCCTGCATTTTGTATATTTCATGCATATGGCCTCGTGCTGAAAATAAAGATTATTTATTAAATATTATTATTATTATTATTATTATTATTATTATTATTATTATTATTATTATTATTCGTTAGAATTGCAGTAGCGGTAACACGAATAAATAGTAGTGATTATTGTTCTTAGCTTAGGTTACTCAATTCAATAAGGGGGGGATAAATAGTAAAAGTCTAATATAAGCAAATGATTCAGTCTAACTAACGTCCTTCGGCCCTGTCTACTTCTCTACGCATTTCTGAATCCTTAATAAGCCTCATTCCGGGTCTTTGTTAACCTAATTACACATCTTCGTTGAGGTCGTTAAGCTTTTATAAAACAGCGTTTGATTCCCGGTTCTCTTATCGGTTCTCGTGATAGAACTTTACATGGGGCATCGGAGTGGGATATATTTTGCTCCATAACGTACATCTATAAGCTTTAGTCTCTCTCTCTCTCTCTCTCTCTCTCTCTCTCTCTCTCTCTCTCTCTCTCTCTCTCTCTCTCTAATTATTTCATATACCTGAATTCCTTTTGTCAGTTACTGTACCCAGCATTCTTGTCATAGAACCTACAAGTATTACGCACATATTGATTAATGGCATGTAGTCCTAAGCCATTATTGTGTAAAATCTAAACTCTCTATCTCTCTCTCTCTCTCTCTCTCTCTCTCTCTCTCTCTCTCTCTCTCTCTCTCTCTCTCTCTCTCTCTCGTCAATTACTGTACCCAACATGCTTGTCATAGAACCTACAAGTATTACACACATATTGATTAAAATGGCATGTAGTCCTAAGCCATTCCTGTATAGAATTAAGGTTTCTTTAATTTTGATTCGACTCCCATTCCATTTCTGAATCGCGTAGCCCCCCCCAAGAGAATTTCAATTATGTTCAGATCAAGAGATTCTGCGGTGCGTTTCAATCTTGGTAAAACCTGGAAGTTCTTTAAGCCATCTCGATACTATGTTGGAATTACGGACCGGAGATTTGTGCACTGCGACATATATTAGGTCGGGCTGGTGGGTGAAACTCGCTGGTATGTTAGGCGGCAGCCTGCCCAGGAAAAACTTATGTTCCAACTTCTTCTGTAACTTGTGTGGGTCAGTTGGTAGCGCCCTTGCCTTTCATTTGAGAGACCTGGGGTCGATCTCGATGTGAGTCAGATTTATATATATTTATGTATATATATATATGTATATGTATACATTATATATATATATATAATGTAATATCTATTATATATATATATATATATATATATATATATATATATATATATATATATATATATAATAATAATAATGTGTACATTTGCATCGAAAGTAAAAATGATATTGCTTACAACCTTGTCATTTATGAGCCAGGTAAAATTTCACTATAAATTTATCAGCTCTCCCGAGGTAAAAATTCAGTAATGAGAACCAATATTAATATCTAATTTTGCACAGCGGGTCAATGTCAGACGTAGTTTGATTTTATATAATAATTTGTAGCATATTAAAATGCTCAGTTCGTTGAGTTCTTTAAGATTACGAATTATATGTCATTTGGGGAAGGAAGCGGATGGTAGCATTAAAATGGTGACGCCCCCGTTTTTTATGTTGTCCCATTAAAGGGATGACTCAACTAGAACTTGAGAGTTTTCTCATGTTTACCGCCGTGAGTCACAGGAAATAATCAGGACAGGGTTCGAAATTCTCTTTTCTACAGATTTGTGTTTTTTACCCAAAAGGAAGATTAAAACATTGTTCAGTATCATTCTCCAAAATAGTCATCTCATTAAGAAGAGCATTTTGACCTGAAATATGACCTGCATATTATTTATCAGAGAAGATGAACCCTATTCACATGGAACAAACCCACAGGGGCCATTGACTGAAATTCAAGCTTCCAACTTCCATATGTTTGAAGTGAATGGAAATTCCTTTTTCTCCTCGAAATGGTTCAAAATGCTTTCTTTCTCATAATAATAATTCTTCTGTAACCTTCTGTTTAGTTGTAATTTTTTTCCCTAGTGTACCGCGCCACACCTCTCTCCACAGCGACCTGAAGCGACCTGATTCTCCTACTACTATTCCTAAAGATTTTTTTTTTTTTCAATGGTGACATCCTCTACTCAACACCCCAAAAACATACGTACACAACGCACCATAGGCATTACTGTAACGTTCTTTGCGGAGTGTCCTCGGCCCCTAGCTGCAACCCCCTTTCATTCCTTTGCTGTTTACTCCATACATGGCAATGTTTTCTTCCACTCGACTTACCACCCTCTCTAACAATAGTTTCACAGTGCAACAGTGAAACCTTTCAAACCTTCTCACTGTCAATTTCTCTGCCAGTTTAATGGCCTAATAGGTCCCAGCGCTTGGCCATTGGCCTAAATTCTACTGTCGTATAATCCACACTCAGGCATGTTTATGCAAACAATAGTGTTTTTATTTTTCTATATATATTTTTCATTCTCGTAACTACCGTCGTTGGCTATGGGAGATGAAGGCTGCTAGGCAAGTTCTGTCTTAATGATTTGTGATGGGCAGTTCTGTGTTTTGTGTGTGTGTGTGTGTGTGTGTGTGTGCGCGCGCGCACGTTCTTTTCGTATTTTTATTCTTCTATGTGCATTTCTGTGTGGTTGAATCTCAAGTTTTGTTGTCGTTAAGCGCCTTTACGCTTATTGTACCTCATTATTATTATTATTATTATTATTATTATTATTATTATTATTATTATTATTATTATTATTAAAGAGTTTTCATAGGTTTTTCTGATACTGTTGACAGTTATATTATTATTAATATTGTTATTTCAGTAGATGAAACCTATTCACATTGAACAAGCACACAGGGGCCATTCAAGCTTCCAAATAATATGTTGGTTTCAACCTCCACCGCAGACCCACACTGCAGCAGTAACTGATCATGACACTGAGCCAGTGATTTTTCATCGCCCCGTGGGAGAAGCGAACGCGCGACATCTGAGTGGCATGCCACGACACTAACCACTATAGCAGCGGATAAGCTGAAAATCTTTTATGTTGCTTAACTAATTAGTACTGAAGTTCTTATTTTTGCTGCTTATATATTGACGGTGGGTAAAGGCAAGGCATTAATTGTAGTGCACTGAAGTGGACCATTGAATAGAATATCTAAAACAACATAGGCTCAGTATTTACCTGCTGGTAACACCCGTCTGCTTTGAGAAGCCGAAGCCTGGTAATTAATCTACTTTGGTTCTTTTGAATTAAGCAACTTTGGTTGTTTGAAAATTCATTAATTTCTTGTCCTGGGGCGTTAGAAGAAGTAGTACTAGAAAACTTTATGAAGCACAGTTCGTTTTGAAATGCTGATATAATGTACGGAAATAACAGTGTCTTGAGAGAAATGGATGGATTGTTTTTCTGTAAACTAGTGACATTTACTCTGCTCACAAACTTATTTACGTATCCTTTACGCTTGGTTTGTAATCTCGCTTTGAGGGAATGTAATTGTATTGATGAAATTTCCATTCGTTTGTATTTAAAAAGATTGCTTTATAATTAGGTTCCTTTCTATACTAAGGTAGGCAATCTCTCTCTCAGTGCACTGGGGCATTACCATGGGTTCTTTGCAGCGTGCAGCTTCGGCGCCTAGCTGCAACCCTCGTTCCTTTACTGTACACTCCTTTCATGTTCTCTTTCTTCCATCTTACTTTCCACCTCTCCCTAACAATTCATTCATAGTGGAACTGGGGTTTCCTCCTGTTGCACTTTCAAACTCTTGACTGTCAATTTTCCTGTCAGCGTTGAATGACCTAATAGGTCCCAGTGCTTGGACTGGCCTAAATTCTATATTCAACTCAACCCAACTCAACCTCTCCCCTCTCTCCTCTCTCTCTCTCTCTCTCTCTCTCTCTCTCTCTCTCTCCACCAATTTTCATACACACACACATATATATATATATATATATTTCTATAATATATTTAATATTTTTACCCATTGAAATATTTCTCATTTATGTTAACTAAATCTAATGTATTATTTTGTCATTATTTTTATGGGAGTGAAATCATGGCTTAGGTGCAATCCACTGGATTCCACTAGTCTCTCTCTCTCTCTCTCTCTCTCTCTCTCTCTCTCTCTCTCTCTCTCTCTCTCTCCTCTCTCTTTCAACAACAGCACATGGGTGAGTGATAAGATAAAAAGGAGACTGATATTGTTGCGGGCGAGATCGTTCATGTCAAGTTTTTGGGAACTTGCACCAGAATGAGATAGAACAGACTGCTTTTAATTAGACACGATGGGACTGTCGATATCGAGGGCATCGCGTCACAGTTCGGAGATGAGACGCGGCATCATTTACTCTGATAAAGGAAACAATACGACGAGAGAGAGAAGAAAAAGAGGAAGAAGAAGAATAGGAAGTGGTATCGCGTTTTTTAGTCTCCGTTGGCATTTTCCGAAATGGAATCGGTATTCTCAGGGTTGTCATGGAGCTGGGGAACGACGAAAAAGAAATTGATGTTGAACTCCGGAACTCTCAATAATTTTAGAAGCAACCATCATAAATTTGAGGAACAAATATTGAAAGTTAATATTGATAATTCTGGAAGTTATTAGTAACCTCTTGACAGGTAGGTGATAGGAACTTCGGAAATTTGTTGATCATATGAAAGTAATTATAGAATTGAAATTGACAAGTGTGTCTCCATGGGCCTGTCTGATTTCTAGAAAGAGGTTGTAACGTGTTCACGATAAATTATAATCATCTTGCTGATAACGCTATCTGCACCCGGAAATATAGATAAGTTACCGTTGTTTCTTCAGAGAAAGCACTATCCTCTCTAAAGCTTTCAATCCATGCTCTGTTAGTTTAATTCCTCTGTAGTTACCACACTCCATGACATCTCCCTTCTGCTTGTATATATATAAACCATTAGACTCTCCTTCTTTCTCTTCCCACGTAGCTTTTAATAAATCCAGCATCCATTTCTCCCCCTTCTGTACCTAGTAATTTGATCATTTCAATTTGGAACTCTGACGGACCTGGTGCTTTGCCATTCTCCATTTTACTTAATTCTCTCTCCTTCACTTCTCTGCCCTGTATCTGCATCAATGGTCCCTCCTTTTTCAGTCATAGCTTCTTTTCCTCTCTCTCTCTTTTCTCTTTTTTCCTTCTTTCTTCCTTTCTCTGTATCTTTCTCCACTCTCCTTCTCTCTCTGTGAGAGTGGGAAGGAGAAGGGCAGAGGAGTAGGAAGGAAGGTCCCACCTCCCTTTCAGTCCTTGGCTTCTCTCTCTCTCTCTCTCTCTCTCTCTCTCTCTCTCTCTCTCTCTCTCTCTCTCTCTCTCTCTCTCTGTGAGGTAGGAAGGAGAAGAGACAGAAAGGAGCAGAAGGAAGGTCCCCACCCCCTCCCTTTCAGTCCCATAGCTTCTTTCCTCTCTCCCTCTGTCTCTCTTTCTTTCTCTTTCTCCTTTCCTATGTCTCTTTCTCTCTCTCCTTCTCTCTCTCATGAGGCGGAAGAGGGAAGAAGGGGCAGAGGAGCAGGAGAAGGGAGGTCCCACCCTCCCAATTTCAATCCCTTAGCTCTCTCTCTCTCTCTCTCTCTCTCTCTCTCTCTGCGCTGTAAGATTTAAAGCAAATGCGTTTTGGAGTTAGGACTTCTTTAACTGAAGCTGGTCCGCTGGTATGGTGGTTAGTGTCGTGGCATGCCACTCAGATGTCGGGGTTCGCATCTCCCCCAGTCGATGAAAAATCACTGGCTCTGCATCATGATCAGTTACTGCTGCAGTGTCGGGTCTGCGGTGGGAGGTTGAAGCCAACATTGTTTGGAAGCTTGAATTTCGAGTCAGTGGCCCCTGTGTGCTTGTTCATGTGAATAGGTTTCCTCTATTGCTGTAGTAATAATAATAATGATTATATTTATAATAATAATAAAGAAGTCAAGAGACATAAGTGTTTCATCTCTTAAGTTAAAAATAAAAGAATATCCTTATTTATAGTTTATTATTTTCATCCAGGCTACAAGATCAATTTGTTTTCATTTAATATTCTAGAGAGAGAGAAATCAAGAAAACACATTTTTAGATGCTTTCAACTGCTGTTTGGAAAGGTCAGTCATCGAGTTTCAGAAATATTTTAGTTCCCTTTGTCGTGAACTAGTATTGTGGGGTTGTGTGTTCTCACGCTCAGCACTGAAGTGTGGCTATATATAAATTTCCAGACACTTCCTTTGAGATTATTTTTATTCTACGGATTGTACTGAAACTATGAATGCGTTCACTAGATAAGCCATTGTTTACCAGTGGGCGTTCATGGACGGATGAAAGCTTTTACGGTTCTGGACTTTTTGTAAAAGCTTTCCAATAAAGGTTTGAAAAATTTTTTTTTTTCTGTTTAAGAAAACTATTGAGATGGCTTTGCCTGTCCGTCCGCACTTTTTCTGTCCGCCCGCAGATTTTGAAAACTACTGGGGCTAGAGGGCTGCAAATTGGTACGTTGATCATCCACCCTCCAATCATCAAAAATACCAAATTGCAACCCTCTAGCCTCAGTAGTTTTGTTTTTATTTAAGGTTAAGGTTAGACACGAATCGTGCGTCTGACAGCGCCTTCCGGAGGCGTCGCTGACGCACCTTCACTTGACCGCATCTGGGGAGCAACTGAGTGCTTCCCGGTCGTAGCTGAGAGTTTCGTACAGCATTATTCGCTGTACAGAAAACTCGATTACACCGAAGAAACTTCGGCGCATTTTTTTTTTTTTTTTTTTTGTCATGCCTTTGGAGAGAGAGAACGACTTCAGGTGCCTTGCAGTTCAGATTAATTTATGATTGTTTTCAAAATACATTTTAATCATTTTATATCTTTTTATCTTTTTTGCGAATGGAAGCGTCCACTTCAGTTTTTGTTGAACTTTATTCCTTGTCCCTGCAGTAAATTTCGTGAATAAAAACCCAGGTACACTCATGCTGATATGCATA
>NC_089771.1:22202883-22250383 GCF_040412425.1 Macrobrachium rosenbergii | reverse complement strand
AGCGCCGTGTTAGGAAGACTGTTGTGTAGTTTGTGAGGGTGCTAAGAGTGGAGTTTTATGCAAAGGAAGATTCTTCCACGACTCAACATTAAGATATGTATTTCACAGTGAACGTTGTGTTCTGTTTGTCTCTAGAGTCAACCACGTTAGAGGAAATGACCTAATGTTGAAATATACATAAGTGTGTGTGTTAAGAGAAAAATTATGCTCAACGTTTTTATCCCAGTAGGGGGTAGCGCCGCCAGTGCACCTCATGCAGTGCACTGTAGGCATTACTTAAGGTTCTTTGCAGCGTGCCTTTGGCCCCTAGCTGCAACCCCTTTCGTTCCTTTTACTGTACCTCATTTCATATTCTTTTTCTTCCAACTTCCATCCACTCTCGTCTAACAGTTGGTTCATAGTGCAGCCGCGAGGTTTTCCTCCTGTTACACCTTTCAAATCTTTTACTGTCAGGTTCCGTTTCAGCGCTGAATGACCTCACAGGTCCCATTGCTTGGCCTTTGGCCTAAATTCTGTATTCAATTCAATGTTTGTATATATACATTTCATCTTCCCCTTATGGAAAAAAATTGCCGTAGTAAAACAAATGAGAGACAGGGTCTGTATTCTCTGCGAGACCTTAACCTCAGCTGGAAGGGTCTTCGGAACACAATGGCCTAATAGGGGAAAGAAATAGTAGCTATATTTTCTGTCGCCTTTGGGAAATCTTTTGTGTAGGCACCTTGCGGAGGAAACGACAGCTGTGCCGTACTTGTGTTCGTCTTAATTATTGGTATTAACGATGATTTTTCCTTCTTTCTCTCTCTCTCTTGCTACGTTTCGCTCAAGTTGCCTTGACCCACAATACATTATATTAAGACCTTGAACTGGCTACTCAAGGTAGTTGTTGAGCTTTTCATAACGGCTACTAACTTAGTACTAACGCTACACTTCTGCACAATTTAGAATTTTAATTCAGCTTTTATCAGGAGTTTCGACAAAAGACTTTAGTTCAGTTTATTTCCATTTTTTTTTACAAGATTTTCTCCCGTAAAGAATTTCTGGAAGATGACGTTTTGGTTTATAAACATTGCTGTTCATTTTGTTTTACGTGTTTTGGTTTTTCGTAAAGAGGACTATTTGACTGCTTTGTCCAATCCCATCCGCACTTTTTTCTGTACCCTCAGATCTTAAAACTACGAAGGCTAGAGGGCTGCAAATTTGTATGTTGATCATCCATCCTCCAATCATCAAAAAATACCAAATTGCAGCCTCTAACCTCAGTAATTTTATTTTGATAAAAGGTTAAGTTAGCCATAATCGTAATTTTGGCACGGATATAGGTACTGCTGCTTTTGCCACGACCGGATCGTGGCTGATCGGGCCGTGGCTGAAAGTTTCACATTTGTACGCTGTACGGAGAGAGACTCGATTGCGCCGAAGAAACTTCGGCCCATTTTACTTGTTTGTTTTGTTTTTGCATTCAGCACATAGTCTTTAGGAATGGGCTGGGTTGCACCACTGGAAGTTGTAATATGTTAGTGCATTTGAGATTTACCTTGGACTATTTTGGTTTGCATAAAGTGGTAGAAGCCACTCCATTTGGCTATTGCTGGTATTTATGAGTAACCAACTATAATTGACAAAACAGTATATATATATATATAATATATATATATATATATATATATATATATATATATATATATATATATATATATATATATATATACTCTTTCTATATATACTATATGCATACACATACACTTTCTGTCAGTGTGTCTTTTGCTAATACACACATACTAGCAATACTTATTATATTCTTGTTTTTAATCGATCTTTGACTGTCTTCCCTATATATTAGAATGTAGATGCATTGTAAATTGCCTAGTGTAGCCCTGAAGAAGGCCGTGGGTTGTTAGCTGAAACAGCTGTCAACAGCGTCGAATAAATATGGTGGTATAGTAGCAGTTTTTAATAATCTCTTTCATAGTTCAGTCTTGAGAATTAGATGTACTGGAGATATGAGGAATGTTGCCAGTAAGCTATAGATGCTACTTACGCATTAGCACTCTTTGCATATATATATATATATATATATATATATATATATATATATATATATATATATATATATATATAATACATATCTGTGCAGTGTTTGAAATATGAAAGTATCTATGAAGGTTTAATTTATTGAAATTTCCATGAATACATGATATCTTTAAGATAATGAAATTTTCTGAAACCTTGAAAGTAAGATTTCTTAACAGGAGAAAGTTAGAAATTTCAGGAAATGAAAACTGGCCAAAATATCACCTTCTAGAATTTCCGTACACTTAAAAAAAGAAAAAAAAAATACTCACATTTGACTTTTGACTGGTGAATCATAATTTAAAATCCTGTTCAGGAAACATCCACAACCTTAGCTGCTGCACATACACTTAAAGCTCGTCAGAATTTTTTTAAAAATGGCTACATATACTGCGCCGCATACCTCCATCTTGAATGCGTTCTCTCTCCTTCCTCGACATTGAGCTCCTGCTCTCCGTAGGTGGGTAGTGCCGTCAGTGCATCTGCAACTGCTTTCATTCCCTTTACTGTACCTCTGTTCATATTCCCTTTCTTCCATCTTACTTTCCACCCTCTCCTAATAATTGATTCATAGTGCAACTGCGAGGTTTTCCTCCTGTTACACCTTTCAATCCTACTGTCAATTTCCGTTTCAGCGCCGAATGACCTTATAGGTCCTAGTGCTTGGCCATTGGCCAAAATTCTATATTCTATCTGTCTTCTATCTTCCTGGCCAAAATTCTATATTCTATCTGTCTTCTATCTTCCTGGCCAAAATTCTATATTCTATCTGTCTTCTATCTCTCTGAGCTCCGCTCTTCTTAATTACCTCTTCCATGACATCGTCAGAGCAGTCTCTTAGTCTCCTTCCTTGACTTCAATTCCATCCTGACATTTTCGAGTAAATAGTGTTCTGTAATATAATGAGAGTGTTTTGTGCGTTGTGTCTCCGTGTTCACGGAGACATAATGCAGGAAATTCCGCAGGAATACAGGAACTGCTGCTTAAATGCACTGCATTTGCAGAAACGTAGTTACCCGATGTGTTATGAGGTCTAAATTAAGGTTAATGGCCTGTTTATTACCTCTTAATGGGGCTTCCTCCTGTAATGTATTAATGCTGGTAGGTGAGTGATATTGTAAAGAATGAAAGTTATATATTTTTACAAGAGTTGCCTTTTATGCATAGTAAAGAAGTGTACCGAGAGAATTTTCGTTCTTTTGGAGTAAAATTGTTAAGATATTTTGTTATTGGTCGTTTTCATAATTGCAGATATGACACTGACCTCTCTGAAGGCAAAACAATTAGATGTGAACAATACCCAAAATAAAAGCCATTGATTGGTGTATTTTAGATTCACCAGCTCTGTATTCAAATACATATATATATGCAGTATATATATATATATATATATATATATATATATATATATATATATATATATATATATATATATATATATATATATATATATATATATATATATATATATATATATTAAATATATATATATACATATATATATATATATATATATATATATATATATATATATGTGTGTGTGTGTATGTGTGTATGTGTGTGTGTGTATGTTTACAGTGTTTATATTGATATAGTAATTCTTTCCCCGTAGAATCCAGGGTCGGTTTTTTTTTTTTTTTTTGTATTTAATCTACACCCCCTTACATTCATAGTTTAGCAAACAACAAAAAGATTTCTGTAAGATATTTTGAGGCTGTTATCAAAAGCTACGGCTGCTTGGCACTATATTTTACTTCCTGACGCTGGTATGAAAGAAGTACCACTCTCCCAGCAACATTGGCTTTCGAGGGGCATGTCATTTGTGATTATTCCGGTGTCACACGTGATGCAGCAGTTATCGCCCCTGATTTTACCTGTTATTCCACAGCGGTAATCTGTGTAATAATAATATCCGAGTGGCTCTTGTTTGTCCTCCCCCGGGCGACTGTAGGGGAGAATGACACAGCCACCCTCCCCCTGGAAACCGGTTCGTCCGGCCCCGGTTTGGGGGCGGGGTAGCTAGGGGTTCGGGAGGGTAGTAAGTAATTGGGTGATTATGAGAGGATTGGCTTTGGCCTGTGGAGGAAACTTGCACCCTCTACCCCTCTGTCACTTATATTTCTGCAATTTCATTATCAATCTGCAATTCCATTATCAACTATTTATAGGGTTGGGCTCACAATTCGGTGTATATTTTAAACACTAACGCGTTTCCTTTTCGTCTTGGAGTTAAGGTGATGATGGAAGTGTTAGTACAATAGGAGCTTTCAACATCGGTGACATAATGGTTTAGGGTGCGATGTCGCTGATGAGGGCTATTGTGTAGATGTATGAATGGCTGCGAGATTGGTTCTTTTTTTTTTTATAATTTTTTTAGGTGGTTATCCATGATTCAGCACTTAGAAGGGTCGGCAGTAAATGCGTTTAGCTTTTCTCCGCGTAACTCATCTTGTGGAGAGCTGCTTGCTGATGAAAATGTATTCTTATAACTCCGTATACTGCCCTAGAATGGAGAACTGCAGTATCTAGAATGATTCTTCAGTGCTTTCCACGAGTATTTAGGGGGTCCCAATTGCAGTAACTGCAAAATCAGTAGTAAGGCAAGGGAAAACTGCAGTGTGTAAAATTCTCGAAATTGAGATATGCCACCTACTGGGCTCGTGAAACACAAAATACTCAAGTTATTGCAGTTTCAGAATTCTTCAGTGCTTTATTTAAGGGATCCCGTTTGCAGTATCTGCAAAATCAGTAGTAAAGCAAGGGAACTCTGCAGTATCTACCATTTTTCTCAGTTTTGTATTTTTGTAGATACTGCAGTCTTCCACTTTAGGGCAGCATAGCCTTCCGTTAGACTGTTTTTATAACAGCAACTTCGCATGGAAGGGTGCTGCGGTTTCACTTGTGTTTACTTGGGACGCATCGTTAGTTCGGTTAATTTCTTTTCGATTTGGAGCAATAAAATCATCGTATGATTTTAGCATATAGTTTGTTATATGGCATGTATAAAAATTTTACCTGTTCATTTGGACTTTTAAAACAATATGCAAGTCATGATCTTTTACCCTCTGCTTATCCACTACCTTTCCAAATTCCATGTCTAGTGCTCTGAGCTCTACAGAATCAGAAATTCTCGACCTTTGCGAGTTAGATGTTTTAATTTTCTGTAAAAGAAAACTATTGAAATGGCTATTTGTCTGTCCGTCCGCACTTTTTCTGTCCGCCCTCAGATCTTAAAAACTACTGAGGCTAGAGGGCTGCAGATCGGTATGTTAATCATCCACCCTCCAGTCATGAAACCTACCAAATTGCAGCCCTCTAGCCGTAGTATTTTTTTTATTTAAGGTTAAAGTTAGCCACGATCGTCCGTCTGGCACCGCTATAGGTGCCAGCAACACAGGCCACCAACGGGCCGTGGGTGAAAGTTTCATGGGCCGCGACTGAGAGTTTCATGGGCCGTGGCTGAGAGTTTCGTACAGCATTATACGTTTCTTCGGCGCATTTTTTACTTGTTGTGATATGGACTAGAACAAACTGTAAAGGCTTAAAAGGACTGTTGGTCTTGGCGAGAGTTGGCGATGGACTCGGTTGGAAGTGGGAATGAAATTAGACAAAGATGGCTGTTGCGGACTTTTTTGTTTGGGGGGAGAGTTTTAGGGGAGTGCTGTAGGGCGGGTTAGTTGGAAGCTATGGGAGATAGGAAAGGACTAGCGAGCTTAGGGAGTAGAAGATGAAAGAACATGTTTAGTTTAAAGACCACTGAATGCTATGTATAGTATTCGGAGCAGCAAATCTCTCGTGCGCCTTCGTCTTAGTGTTTCCTCACGTAATAAGTGGAAAAAATCCATTCATAAGGCTCCTAAAGTCATAATATGGTTGTATGGAATTAAATTTCGTTAGTTTTCAATATATATTTTTTCTCCATTTTCGCCACAAGCAGTAGGGCATGTTATATGCTGGTGTGTGTGTATAAGGTAGCGTGCTTCTGCGCATGCGTGAGTGTAATGCAGTCATCTATAATGCGGATGATTCTATTCTTATAAATACCAACAACAAATCTCAGTGGAAGCAAAACGATCATACATATATTGCAAGTTGCCAAAGAATGTAATGAATTAACCATAATATATCTGCCAAACAATTCCATTACGAGAGACTTAGGAGAGATCCCCATTGGCAGTGAGAACGTAAAATATATATTGGCAACGACTTTTATGGCAGAAAAATATGCTCTTGAAGAATATAGTCAGTAATTTAACTGAATTTTTCATTGCAACTGAATTGAGGTACTTCAGCAAAAGTGCTGGTCCCCTCTCTCTCTCTCTCTCTCTCTCTCTCTCTCTCTCTCTCTCTCTCTCTCTCTCTCTGTCTGTCTATCTGTATATATATATATATATATATATATATATATATATATATATATATATATATATATATATATATATATATATATATACATACACATAAATACATACATACACACACACACACAAAGACTAGTGGATGTTTCTTTATGTGTAATGGTTGTCGGAATTAATTTTTTAGTAAAGGAACTTGTATTGAAAAAAAAATCTTTTCCTAAGAGACTCATATGAAACTATGCAAATTTGTTGCGACAACTTTTATTGAACACTCAGTATAACCGATTTTATTTTGGGTTCCTTCCTAGTTAATTTCATTTAATAATTTTCATTCTCTCTGTTCACTGCATTTGCCCGACAGTCTGAGATGTGCTGCTGATAAATGCAGATGCTTTAACACTGCCATGTCAGCTTTAGCAGTACAGTTCGGGGCTTTAGGCAACTTATAGTTCGTCGTTGTGATACAATTCAAGAAAGTGATTCATCCTCTGTTCTTTGAAAGCTACTAACTCACATCTCTATTACTGTGAATCATTCTATAGAACCAATTGAGTTAGGAATCTTCAGTTGTTTTACTCATTGAACTTGGCACTAGATCTCGAGATATGCCCGCATGACGAAAATGCACATTACTAAAAAAATTTATTGTTGAAAGCATATTGCACCAAGGCTGAGAGGTGCTTTTCTTTTACCTTTTAACATGCTGAACCCTGAGGCTTCAAAAGAGTATTTAATACCAGAGATTATCTATTAAGCATTTAAGTGGAGAACCATTATTTTCTCATAAATTTATATCTTGGCTATTTTTTAGTCAAATGAATTTTTTAAACACGATGTCAAGCGAGAAATTAATATAATTAATACCAGCCTCTGTATACCGAGAAAACGTGTGTGTGTGTGTATATATATATATATATATATATATATATATATATATATATATATATATATATATATATATATACACATATGTATAGCCTAAAATTATTTAATTTCAAAGGGAATTATGATTGATTAGTGCTTCGTCACTGGCAGGATTCGAACTGTTTCCTGATTAGAAACGATAGACATTGGTCAAAGTCACTGTCTATCGTTCTTTCTAAACGAGGACATGGGTCTAATCCTGGCGGCGACGAAACACTCATCAGTATTAATTCCCCTTGGGTGTAAGGTATTCCCGCAGCATTGAGAATGATATTAAATGATGTTTGTGGTTTAATATAAAAAAAGTCACGTGTGTATAAGTGATAAATTCACACACATCCACACACACATAATATATATCTATATAAATATATGAGTTGTGTTTATTTTTAAACAAAACAAAAATAATTGATATATCTGCAACCTATGAGTTGTCTGTAGAATCGAGAAGTGCACGTGGCTGAAATTGAGGATGATAAAAAATCTATTTTTCGTTTTGTTCAAGACAAACTGATGACATTTTCCTAAAACTTATCCAGAACTCTTCGTGAGTGAAGAAATGTGTGGCTCATAATGGTCGCGGTTTGGCCAGGGGTTATGATGTTTCATATTTGGTTTATATTATTCCTCATTTTATTCCCCGTGGAGGTTGTGGGCAAATGCTGGGGCAGATTGCGGATCTTTCCCAGATAGTGACCCCCAAGGGTTTTCGGGGGTCGTTATCTAGGACTAATATTTCTTGGGGTCATTATCTTTATATTTACAGTCTTATGTTCATGTTTTTACGGTCATCCCCAACGGGTTTGTACTAAACACGCCGCAAAGGTGGAAACATACCTGGTTAAAACAGAAAAATCCCCAGCGGGCTTGTACTAAACACGCCACAAAGGTAGATACCGGATTAAAACTAAGAAATCCCCAACGGGCTTGTACTAAACACGCCGAAGAGGTGGATACGTACCGGATTAAAACAAAGAATTCCTCAGCGGGCTTGTACTAAACACGCCGCAGAGGTGGATACATACCGATTTAAAACCCTTGGGGGGGTCACTATCTAGGAAGGATCCTAGATTTCTTTGTAATAGCTTTTTGAGGTTGAGGCTAAATATCAAACGAGTTGAGCAAGAGAAATCACACCCACAATTGACCTCTTCTTTAGCTCTGAAACAGTCATCCACAAACTCAAACGTTTTTCTTTTTTAATAAGTGGGATCTCTTCTTTATGTATTTCCCTTTACCTTCTCTTACTTCTTCCTAAGGAACACCATATTCTTTGGAAGCTTGAATTCCAAGTCAGTGGCCCCTTTTGTGGGCCTCTTCCATATGAATAGGCTTCATCTTCTGAATAATAATAAAAATAATAATAATAACAATATTTTACAAAATTGCTGATGTAATTACAGTTATTTTCTGAATTTGCGTTCAGTTTACAGGGGAATGTGAAAAAATGTGAAAGTCCAGTATTTAATGTACAGTATTTCAAAAGATTTAATAGTAGTAATAACAACAATAATTAAAAATAATAATAATTACATATACAGCTATACATCTCACGCACACTCAGATTCACACGCACGCACACAGTTTGCTTGCAGAATGCTCTTTCCAGCATCGTCTTCAGCTCACCTACACCCCTATACACAAACTCTCATACACACAGAGAAAACAAAGCGAGACCAGACACCTTTGAATTGCCAGTGTCAATACACAGCACGCGACACTTTGAATGGCTTTGGTCGCCCTCATAATGTGTTTTTCGTGGCACCTCTTTGTTGACAGAAACGTATGAGGTGAGAAGGAGTTCATTTTGAACCTTAGGCCTGCCGTGGTTTTCATCTAGGCCTTAACGTGATTTATTTTCCTTCGTGTTTGTGTGGTGGTTTGGTTAATTGCTTTTCATCTCCATGCGGCAACATTGCCGTCGGTATTATCATCACCATCGATGGAAATGGTATTTGTCACTGTATTTGTAGTTTTTCATTTTGCCATTTTTACAGTGTTTTATTTAATGCAATGTTTTGCTCAATTATTGGAGGATCGGGTATTTTCCTGCATAGAAAATAAAGTCGGATCCTAGTAAGACATCGCAGTGTTTTCACACAATATTTATCTCGTGTCAACTGCGGCCTGACTTTCACGTATTCTGAGGAAGTAGAAGAATTCCTTGGAAATCTCGCTTCTCAGGCGGTGGACTGAACAATTACAGGAGCAAGGAATAAGACCGGTTTCGTCAGCCACATTGATTATCCCTTTGAGTGTTGAATAGCCCAGGAATTTCGAATAGGGGGTCCTCTTGGCTCCGGCATCCTTTTAACGTCTATCAAGTATTTATGGTAAGCCTCTAAGTGGCAGCTAAAAAGATTGTGGATCTTGACTTGATAGAAGGGGATCGAGGGTTGACAGTCCACTTTAGGCATTTTATTCGAGTTGAAGTAGAAGTAGGAGTCGTAAATCTGTAAGTAGTGAGTGGGAGGAGGAAGTCTGGTTCCTGTTTGTATTATTGAATCCAGGTAAAAAAAGTCGCAGGAAAAAAAAAGTCACATTAATCTTTCCTAGAGTGACCCCCAAGGGTTGTAACCCAGTATGTATCCACCTTTGCGGCGTGTTTAGTACAAGCCCATTGGGGATTACCGTAAAAACATAAACAAAAGAATGTAAGTATCGTAAAGATAATGACCTCAAAAATATAAGTCCTAGATAACGACCCCGAAATCCCTTGGGGGTCACCATCTAGGAAAGTTCCAAAATATGTTGTTATATTACTTTAATTGCTACCAAAAATTAATGAGACATTTATCCTAGCCAAAATTGTGACTTTTTTTTTCTGTGACTTTTTTCCTCCTGTGACTTTATTACCCCCTGTGACTTTATTACCCCCTGTGACTTTATTACCCCCTGTGACTTTGTTACCGGCCACCTCATTATTTAATGTGCAAAATTACGTTTTCTGTAATGAATATGAACAGCATTACTCCTTTAAAGCAATTGAATTGTTGATGTTCGACAAATGTAAACCGAATAGAATCTGTCTTGTGCCGCGGCATTGGTTTGACATTTCAATTTGGGAGAGAGGCATGGGAGGAAATAGGAAAGAAAACCCGGGGAAACAGCAGAGTTCGGAAGGTGGAAAGATGAGGAGAGAGGGCTCAGAAATAAATGCAATAGTGAATGAGGGGAGAGGCGGGGAATTGACCGATTTAAACGATTTGGAAATTGGGAGATTAAAGATCATAATTTTTTAGCGTAAATGTTTATGTGTAATGTTGATTTGAGTCTCCAGGAACAGCAGCTCTTTAGGGCCTAAATGTTTAATGTTGATTTGTCTCCAGGAATAGGAATAATTCTTTAGGGCCTAAATGTTTGATTTTGATTTGAGTCTCCAGGAATAGGGACTTTTTAGGGCCTAAATGTTGAATGTTGATTTGAGTCTTCAGGAATAGGAACTCTTTAGGGCCTAAATGTTGAATGTTGATTTGAGTCTCCAGGAATAGGGACTTTTCAGGGCATAAATGTTTAATGTTCGTTTGAGTCTCCAGGAATAGGAAATTAGGGCCTAAATGTTGAATGTTCATGTGAGTCTCCAGGAACAGGAACTTCTTAGGGAATGTATGGATCAAGAAAAAATTTCAGAATGTGGAATTAGACGTTAGAAAATATTTTCATTAAAACTGAGACCTAGTTTATTTTTATTTAGAAAGCATTTCCATCTCTTAGTTGAGCTTTTCTAACGTCACTCCCTGGACCGTAACTTAATTTCTTAACATACACTATGAATGCAGTCCGTTTCAAAGAAACTCATTTCGTGTCTGAATAAAATTAAGTGACGGTATGGAAATTATGAAATACAGCCGTGTTAAGTAATCACTGTATCACCTGCAGCCGGCATTTGGAGGTCGTTGTTATGTGTTTACAGAATGTGAGTCATGGTCGAATTTACCTGGGTGTGCTGAAAACACCTGTACAAATTAAGCGACGCTGCGTGTGGCTGGGATGCCTTGAAGACCCTCGCTTTAGTTTATTTCTTCCTATTTATCAAGTTTCTCGCAGTTATTGGAGTTATAATTGCATACTATCGGAATTATAATTGCATACTGTTCGGGTTATAATTGCCTACTTATAGTCAACAGCTCTGGAGTTACAACAGTGTATGTTTAAGTTTACTTTCCATCTGAGTCTCTCTCTCTCTCTCTCTCTCTCTCTCTCTCTCTCTCTCTCTCTCTCTCTCTCTTCTCTTTGGTAGATAGTTATCTGTTGTTTCGCCTGTACGACATTCTTTTTTGTGATTATTAAGTGTATACCGTTATAAGAATTATCTTTAACCAAATAATATGGGTAATTTACGAGTAGATTCATCTTCAACCACGTCATAATACATTTACAAGGGTAAGAAGGTTATATTCTCCTAGAAAATGTCATTTCTAATCTTCACAAGTAAATACAGAAAAACAAAGGGAATACAGTGGGAGACGAACCATTCCGAGGCTTTCTGTGGTGGCCTTAAAGATTTATAGGGGGTGTGACTGTTGCTGGTGTTTTAACAAGACTGCTTTTCAGCTGGTATAGTGGTTAGTGTCGTGGTATGCCACTCAGATGTCACGAGTTCGCGTTTCCCCCATTGGGATGAAAAATCACTGACTCTGCAATATGCTTAGTCACTGCCGCGGTGTGGGGTCTGTGGTGGGCGGTTGAAACCAACATATTCTTTGGAAGCTTGAGTTTCAAGTCAGTGGGCCCTGTGTGCTTGTTCCATGTGAATAGGTTTCACCTACTGAAATAATGATAATAAATAATGCCATTGAAGGAACGAAACCCTTGGGGGAGGATTTCGATATTAGGCTTAGTGAGCTTGCTAGAATGTAGTACTAGGTTCCCAATCTGGAATGAACATGCTGAATTGTTATGACTTCCCTGTCACTTCTCGCCTCTGCTTTGTCTTTGTACCTGTTGGACGTGGCATAATACTCTTCAGGCAATGAACTTGACCACTTTTATTTCCGACTAAGTACCTAAGGATTAGATTTGGGAATCAAACAAAGGAGTTTGTTGATTTGACCTCAGAGAATGTTGAGTGTATTGTGGACACGTGTGTTTTGTCAAACCTGATTGATTGAGTTTTAAAATTAAAATGTACAAATGGGGAATCAACAAGACTTCCAAGAATATGGGGGTATTAACCCGGTATGTATCACCTTTGTCAAAGTCCAGGGTAAACCCATACCATACTAGCTGATAAAAAAATGGTGCTACTATGGCTTGTTATCCACGCGTCACCTACTCCGAGGTGCTAGTACTAAACATGGCGGAAGCTCCTTGGGACGCCGTGTTTAGTACAAGCCCCTCGGGGATCAAAGTATTATATACACCCATTTCCGTATTGTGTGGTTGACAAATTATATTAATAAACGATATCTTCGTGCGGCCGTCTGCTTTACTTAGCTTGAGTTTACCCTGGACTTTGAGGAAGATGGATACATACTGGGTTAATATAGGAAGGTGGATACATACCGGGTTAATACAGGAAGGTGGATACATACCAGGTTAATACCGGAAGGTGGATACATACTGGTTTAATATAGGAAGGTGGATACATATTGGGTTAATACAGGAAGGTGGATACATACCGGGTTAATACAGGAAGGTGGATACATACAAATATAGGAGGTTAATACTGGAATATGGAAGGTGGATACATACTGGGTTAATATACGAAGGTGGATACAGGAAGGGTGGATACATACTGGGTTAATATAGGAAGGTGGATACATACTGGGTTAAAGGTGGATACATACTGGGTTAATATAGGAAGGTGGATACATACTGGGTTAGAAGGTGGATACATACTGGGTTAATATAGGAAGGTGGATACATACTGAAAAGGTGGATACATACTGGATGGATACATACTGGGTTAATGGATACATACTGGAATATAGGTGGATACATACTGGGTTAATATAGGAAGGTGGATACATACTGGTTAATATAGGAGGTGGATACATACTGGTGGATACATACTGGTTTAATGTACATACTGGAATATAGGGAGGTGGATACATACTGGGTTAATGTAGGAAGGTGGATACATACTTGGTTAATATAGGAAGGTGGATACATACTGGGTAGATACCAAATATGGGTTCCAAGCATTATCTTTTATAGTTCATAGGCTAAGATTCGAACTTCAGACTTCCCTCACCCAAGCCGTCGCCCCGGATACGTCTTTGCCAACTCGTACACGCAATTCCACACATACACAAACACTCACGCAAACAAACCTACCACTGACAACCGCATCCACGCCTTGGCTTGGGGAGGATTGGTTTTCTCTATTGGTTTTCTCGGCTCTAGTGTAATCACTTATTTACACTTCGTTCTGTACACTTGAATAATCGCAACGTGCACCTTCACCCTCTTCAGTCCTCCTTGTCTGCAAGTTCCTCATATATATATATATATATATATATATATATATATATATATATATATATATATATATATATATATATATATATATATATATATATGTGTGTGTGTGTGTGTGTGTATAATATATGTGTATGGATGTGAGTGTCTCATCAGACTTTGTGCAAATATGTAATAGAGTTTCAAGTTTTCAAATCATTGATAAACCATAGAAGACAATAATTTGATTGGATTGAAATATTTTGATGTTATATTCAAGTATTCTGCTTTTGTTAATTCAGCTTAAGGCAAATTTCACCCAAGAACTGAAGATTCTCGTAAAGTTTAGGTTCCTTTTGAATTTCGTTTTTTATCGTATGTTGGAGTGAGGGAATTCACCGCACTTAAAGTTCACTAGCCTGGTTAATCTACGACAGCTGTTCCGCATCCGAACAGCAACCTCAGATGTAATGGTCTTTGAAAGCATTAAATGGCCTTTTATAATCCATTAATCTGAGTATTCATATATATATATATATATATATATATATATATATATATATATATATATATATATATATATATATATATATATATATATATATATATATATATATATATATATATATGTATATATATATATATATATATATATATATATATATATATATATATATATATATGTATATATATATATATATATATATATATATATATATATATATATATATATATATATATTCTTATATATATATCTCTCTTAGTAAATTTTAGTTTTCTGTAAAGAAAACTATTGAGATAACTTTGTCTGTCCATCCGCCCTTTTTCTGTCCACCTCAGATCTTAAAAACTGCTGAGGCTAGAGGGCTGCAAATTGGTATATTGATCATCCACCCTCCAGTCATCAAACACACCAAATTGCAGCCCTCTAGCCTGAGTAGTTTTAATTTTATTTAAGGTTTAGGTTAGCCATGATCGTGCGTCTGGCACCGCTATAGGTACCAACAACATTGAGAGTTTTATGGGCCTTGGCTGAGAGTTTCATACAGCATTATACGCTGTACAGAAAACACGATTTCGCCGAAGAAACACTGGCGCATTTTTTACTCGTTTCATATATAAAATCGTTTCCTGGCAAATGTCTTTTTCTGTTGCATGCAATTTCTCGGAAGATGCTTGGTCTTGGAAGATGCCTTGCACTGAAGGTGAGAGATCTTGCATGCCATTGTATCTCTCACTGATGTCTTACTTTGTTAAATTTTAATCAGAAGAGCATTACTGTATATGTTTATATTTATACACTGTCAGTATAATGTTCGTGTGAACATGTCGAAATACATTAGCATACACCAAATAATTTTTGTCTTTCTGTGATGCATCGTCAAGAATTATTGCCATTGTATCCGAAGTGAGAAGCATTTCCTGTCCGCTTGCCTGCTTGCGGTCAAGGATTTTTTTTTATTTTTTTTTTTTTTTTATCTTGTGAGCCTTTGTGGTTGTGTGTGTTTCACCCCAAGTCAGATCGAGGCAGAGGGAATCTTTTAAACTGACGAGAGAAAAATACGCGCTAAAGGATGTTTTCATTCTGCAAGAACTGACTTAAGTACTAGTATTTATTACCATTATTCTCTCTCTCTCTCTCTCTCTCTCTCTCTCTCTCTCTCTCTCTCTCTCTCTCTCTCGTTGACAGTCCTTAAGCACACCCGTCTTAATCTCAGAATCGAGTATTTTATTACCATTATTCTCTCTCTCTCTCTCTCTCTCTCTCTCTCTCTCTCTCTCTCTCTCTCTCTCTCTCTCTCTCTCACACCTCTTAATCTCAGAATCGTGTATTTGCAATTACACACCTCTCTTAATCTCTCTCTCTATTTATTACCATTATTCTCCTTAAAGCACATCCGTCTTAATCTCAGAATCGATTCAGTTCCAACGAAACGAAATTTATAGTATTTATTATCATTATTCTCTCTCTCTCGTTTACGGTCCTTAAAGCACACCCGTCTTAATCTCAGAATCGATTCAATTCCATCGAATCGAAGTTTATAGTTTTTGTTACCAATATGCTCTCTCTCTCTCTCTCTCTCTCTCTCTCTCTCTCTCTCTCTCTCTCTCTCTCTCTCTCTCTCTCGTTTACTGTCCTTAAAGCACACCCGTCTTAATCTCAGAATCTGTTCAATTCCAACGAAACGAAGTCTATGGTATTAAGATTTCACCGACTTGATAAGTCAGCTGTTACCCATGCTGGCTTTTGAAATGTACTGCATGAACGGTAGCAGATGTATAAATACCTGAAAACTAACGCTTAACAAAATATTATAATGATGCCTCACATCGACAAACTACTGTAAAGAGAGACAAGAAGAATGTATAATTATAAAATCCGAGTGGATCTTGTTTGTCCTCCTCTGGGTGACAGTAGGGGAGACATGACACAGCCACCCACCCCATGCAAACCGGTTTGTTCGGCTCGGGTGAGGGTGGGTAGGTAGGGGAACAGGAGGGTAGGGGAGACATGCACCCTCCTCCTGCAAACCTGTTTGTCCGCCCCGGGTGGGGCGGGGTAGGTAGGGGAACGGGAGAGTAAGGAAGAAATGCACCCTCCTCATGGAAACCTGTTTGTCCGCCCCAGGTGGGGGCGAGGGAGGTAGGGGATCGGGAGGGTAGGGGAGACAGCAGCTACGAGTTCCAGCTGAATAATTAACAACTGGAACCAGTAGAAAGAAAGCGCAAATGTACGCACCCCCTCCAACGCCAACTCTTATGAACATAAATGTTTAAACACAAGATTCGGTTAATCATTAGGATTTCGGTGAACTTGCTATTCTCCAGTCCGGTCGCACAATCTTACAATTTCGTAGGGATCGAATGATAAAAAAAAAAAATAATAATCTGGGATCCTCTTACGAACTCGGGTTCATCTTGGAAACTAATCAGCTCTTCCATCGTTCAGAGGGTCTTCGTTTAAAAATATTGGTACATTGTGTGAGATATTTTAGGAAAGGACACACACACCCACACACACCCACACACACACACACACACACACACACACACACACACACACACACGTGAATACATCATCTTCCAGCTTGTTGGAGGTAACGACTGTACCTCCATTCATATTCTCTTTCTTCCATCTGGCTTTCAACAACCATTGCTTCTAAGTGTAACAGCGAGTCTTCTCCTATTACACCTTTTAGACGTTTTACTATTCTTTCAGCGCTTCTCATAGCTGCAGTGTGGTTCTTGGCCTAAATTTTATATTCTATTCTACTACAGCAGCAAAGCTACATTGGGAAGTACAGTTCATGAAAGATACATTAAAATAAAATGATTCATAAAACTAAATTTTACAGTTTCTCCTCAATGACACAGAAGCCAGCCATGCTAATGCAGAGTATTTTGTAAACTATACAAAAGAAAACAGTAAAAAATGCGCCGAAGTATCTTCGGCGCAATCAAGTTTTCTGTACAGCTTATAATGCTGTATGAGCCACGTCCCATAAAACTTTCATCCACGGCCCGGTGGTGGCCTGTCGTATAGCGTTGTCAGACGCATGATCATGACAAAATTTAACCTTAAATAAAATAAAAACTACTGAGGCTACAGGGCTGCAATTTGGTATGTTTGATGATTAGAGGTTGGATGATCAACATACCAATTTGCAGCCCTCTAGCCTCAATAGTTTTCAAGATCTGAGGGCGTACAGATAAAGTGAGGACGGACAGACAAATAGCCGTCTCAACAGTTCTCTTTTTCAGAAAACTAAAAATGCGTTCTTCGACCTCCTGTTGGCCGTAATGAAAAATAAGACTTTATCTCCTGTGCCGAAGGATGGTGCCTCATCCCGCAGACTTTGAGCCTCATCTGGCCATGAAGTTTTCGTATAAGTTGCTTGACTGATGGCGCCATCTGTTGGATCGGTGGTGTGACAGATTTTCCTGACGAGGTTCTTTCCGTTGTGGGAGGTTAATTTCTACCTGATATTGTTTACATGCAGAGAAGTAGTGCGTTGTTATGGGTACCGATGATACCTATCTGTTCTGATAAAAGGTTGTATATTTTATAGGGTTGAAGCTGATTGTGTTAATGTTCGGTCACATTAGTTGAATCACAAGATCTTGAATGACTTTCTTCTTAACCTTTAGGATAGTAGTGTCCAGAAATATAGACGATGCAAAGCCTTGACATGTGTATTAAGCCGCAAGCAAGAACATAGGCATAAAAACAAAATTACAAAAACAAAGCTTCTTACATTTAAACAGTTAAACTGATATGTGTGGGAGGAGCTGCTTAGAGCGAGCCAAGCATGGTGCTGCGACTATTTATCATAAATAACGGTACACACTTTCTGCTGTGCATTTCAATTTCCTCTTCAGTTGAAAAGATTCGTGGTTGTGAACAGATGATGATGTTAAAGCTTGTCGAGGTAGCAGCCAAAAGTGAATGTTGGTACCTTTCTTAGATAGCATGTGTGTTTGTGTTAGTATTTTGTGGCATATCATTTGGAATGCACTTTTTGAGGCAGACTGTTTTGGAAAAGGGGGAGGGGGATGACATTCTGACATATGGTGAAAGGGTGCATGGGCCAAAAAAAGGTTGAGATCCACTGCTATAGGATTTCTGTCGCATAGGCTAATTAATTCATATTTATTCTTGCAGAATTGTAGTTTACGTGAATATTTGCTTTCAATGTATTCTGATATTTAGTATGAGTAAAAACCGAACTTGTTGTAATACAATTTAACTGTCCATTTTTATTGCAAGTATTTTACAATATATTGTTTGAATGCAGCTGCAAATATTCCGTTGAATGTATTTTGTGCGTGGTGATGTATTTTTATGGAATTTGTTCTTATTCCATGAGCGGAAGATCTTTTGATTTTAATATGCAAAATATCAAGGATGGCTCTGGTGGAAGCCATATTGTAGCTTTGGTATGCAAATTAAATTATGGTATTATGCATACAGTTTCAGATGTAATATGCGTAGCTGGTCCGCTGGTATAATGGTTTGTGTCGTGGATGCCACTCAGATGTCGCGGGTTCGCGTCTCCCCCAGGGCGATGAAAAATCACTGGCTCAGTGTCGTGATCAGTTACTGCTGCAGTATGGGTTTGCGGTGGGAGGTTGAAACCAACATATTATTTGAAAGCTTGAATTGCCCCTGTTCAGTGTGAATAGGTTTCATCTACTGAAATAATAATAATAATAATAATAATAATAATAATAATGTATGTAATAATAATAATAATAATAATAATAATAATAATAACAACTTAAATATCTCTTCTTATTCTTTGGAAGTGTTCTTTAGGAAATAATTATTTGAGTTTTTTATATTCGATTCCGATATTAAGATTAACCGAAATTCCATCGTTACTGTTTTTTTTTCCAGGAATTGAATATAAAATTTAGGCCAAAGGCCAAGCACTGGGACCCATAAGGTCATTCAGCGCTGAAAGGAAAATTGAGAACATAAAGGTTTTCATGTTATAACAGGAGGAAAATCTCGCAGTTGCACTATGAAACAATTGATAGGAGAGGGTGGGAAGTAAGATGAACGAAAGAGAATATGAACGGAGGTGCAGTAAAAGAAATGCAAGGGGTTGTGGCTAGGACCCGAAGGGACGCTGCTAAGAACCTTAAGCAATGCCTACAATGCAGCGTGAGAGGTGCACTGGTGACTCTACCTCCCTGCGGGCCGTTTTTCCCAAGACATTTAAACTAACTTACTCACCAACCTTTCCAATTCATTTATTTTTTTTATACAGATTTGACACAAAGCAAGGATATGACAGAAAGCACTGTTGTTTACCTAGTAAGCATATTTTTTTTTATATAAACCATAGAAATATTTTGTGAATTTAAGTAAGTATAATCAATGTTTTGAAGTTTAGCAATCAGACGTTTTGATTCGGTTATCCACACGCTGTGGATGGCAGTTCCGTCTTAAATCCACAGCAGCTTGTTATGTCTGATAGAGTGAAGGTCATGGCCCCGTCTAGTTTCATGAGTGTGGAGGTAGCTAGAAATGTGACTTTGCAGTTGCTTTCAATATGAACAAAAACATGTGGCTTTTAGAGTTATCTATGTTTAAGTGAAAAAAATCTGTTAGGTCTTGGTACAAAATGTGTGTTTTATGCGTCGGGTAAGGGTTTGGTCTGTGATCGACTGTGACCTGATTTTAACTACTTATGAATAACCAAGTATTTGGGACAACATTCATAGTGACCATACAGGAAAGCGCTTAGTATTGAATTGTGGATCCACTAGGGATGGAATGCTGCCTACTCGTGGATACTGTAGTATTGGGAGTTCAAAAGGACTTTGACAGACCCGTTGGTGAAATGAATCGTCATGCATTCTTACCTACAGCCCAAGGAGTTGGAAAGGAATGTAAGAAATGAATACTGAAACTGAATCGAAAATACCGAAGCATATTTAAATCGCTGCAGCGGGAGTGAACTTCAGAGAAGAATAGATAAAATGGCACTGGAGAGAAGCAAACCGAGAGAGAGGAATTTTAACATACAAATGGATATTAGGAAAACATGCGAATCGAGTTACGTTGTTTTAAGCGAATTCCTATTTGCGTTGACGGAAGGAGTGCCTTGAAGCTCTGCTGAATGTAAATTTTTGAAGAGAGGCAGAAGTTGAGGATGCGAAAGTGGACGAGGTTGATGATGTAAATTTGAGAATGGTTATGGAAATGACTTTCTGATGTGAAAACAAAACTGGGAGACGCCTGACGTTAATGAGAATACAAGCGAGGAGCCGCGGGATGGTGGTGTGGATGCGGTCAGGTGAACGAAGGAAAATTCCAAAAGGAATGAGTCAGTGGGATATATGTCCTTAGGTATAAGAAGTTAGGTATTATTATATATATGTGTGTGTGTATATATACATATATATATATATATATATATATATATATATATATATATATATATATATATATATATATATAAAACACCACAGGAAAATGAAAAAGGATTGTGAATGTGTTTGTTATATTTATAGTACTATCAATAAAATTCACAATGAAAATGGAAAAGATGGGAATCTACCCTTTCAGGATTACCTAAGTCCTTAACATAAAACTAGTAATGAGTTTAAAATGTATATATATATATATATATATATATATATATATAGATATATATATATATATATTATAGAGAGAGAGAGAGAGAGAGAGAGAGAGAGAGAGAGAGAGAGAGTTATATTACATAGTTGGTGTGTAGAAGGTTTTGGATCGTTAATGAGCGTATGAGAGAAATCTGAAAATAAAGTAAAATTTGTATGTGACGTACTTGGACCTAGAAAACGAATTACATATGGGAGTAAGGTATTACGTTAAGGGTAGATACTGTTAAGGTTAATTTGCCAATAGCGATTAAATCATTTTGATAAAGCTGAAAACTCGTTGATGGGAGCGGTTAATTCGATTTCAAAGTTGAAAGGTTGTCCATCCCCTTCTGTCTGAAGCAGAATGGGAAAAAGGGGAACAGGACAGAGGTTAAGTTATATCACAACCCCCCCCCCTGTGGGGGGGGTTAGTGCCGTCAGTGCACCTGTAGGCATTACTAAAGGTTCTTTGCAGCGTGCCTTCGACCCCTATAGCTGCAACCCCTTTCGTTCCTTTTACTGTACCTCCTTTCATATTCTCTTCCATCTTACTTCCCACCCTCCCCTTACAGTTGATTCATATAATAGTGCAACTGCGAGGTTTTCCCTCCTGTTACACCTTTCAAACCTTTTACTGTCAATTTCCGTTTCAGCGCTGAACGACCTCATAGGTCCCAGTGCTTGACCTTTGGCCTAAATTCTATGTTCAATTCAATTCAAGGACACAACCCCAAAGAAAGGCATATGTGGTCTGCAACGAAGCATGAAGGCTGAAGGAACCGCTTGTGGAAATGCACGGGTGTGCATGAAGCATGGGATATTTGTACCCAGTACCCATCCTTTCATTTTAGAAGATGCTCAGAAGCGCGAGGAAGCTCTGTGAAAGAAGCAAAATGAAATTTCCTAGGGATCGCTGAAAGATGACCTCATTGGTTTCAGGGGACCAAGGGCCTCGGGGTGATCACACGCACTGTTGTCTTCAGGAAAATTGAAAAGGACGGGTCTCTCCTCCTCGAAGTCCTCAGAGAGGCCGATTTAAGACCTCTAGCCTTGTTGCCGGATTAAGCATAAAAGGAGGGGGTCAGGAGCGCTTTTGATTGAAATATTTTACAGGATATTGATTCTTTAGTCAAGTAAAATATTCGTTTAGAGTCTTTAAAATTTTTTTTTTTCGGCTGTAATTTCGTATTAAGACCCCAATATGAGTGGCATTTGTTGTATTGGCTAAAAAAATATCCAGTAATTAACATGCGTGCATACTCCCTGTATATGCTAGTACACTATTAAAACAAGTGAAAAATGCGCCGAAGTTTTTAGGCGTAATCGAGTTTTCTGTGCAGCCGCTACAGCTCATGATCAAGGTACCGAAAATAGATCTATCTTTCGGTGGTCTCGGTATAATGCTGAATGAGCCGCGGCCCGTGAAACTTTAACCACGGCCCGGTGATGGCCTGGCCTATATCATTGCCAGAAGCATGATTATGGCTAACTTTAACCTTAAATAATATAAAAACTATTGAGTCTAGATGGCTGCAATTTGGTATGTTTGATGATTGGAGGGTGGATGATCAACATACCAATTTGCAGCCCTTATAGCCTCAGTAGTTTTTAAGATCTGACGGCTGACCGAAGAAAGTGCGGACGGACTGACAAAGCCGGCACAGTAGTTTTCTTTTACAGAAAACTAAAACACGTTGACCTTCAAACTAGCAGATTGAGATGTAAATCGTGATACAAACAGGTGAAATAAATTCAAATTAAGCCGAAAACAATAAAAAAAATGTTCTTAAGCAATTGTTTTCATGTGAAATTATTCCACTGGTTAATGATACATATTTATAATGCTACATTAGTTGACTTCTTATCACTGAGTCTGTATTAATGAACGCTGTTTTTTTAGGCAATTATCGATATTGCAGTATTCAGTTTTAATACGATTATACACCTAATATAGTTAGCTCGTCCGCTGGTACAGTGGTTAGTGTCGTGGCATGAGACTCAGATGTCGCAGGTTTGCGTCTCTTCCAGGATCTGTATCATGATCAGTTACTGCTGCAGTGTGGGGTCTGCGGTGGGAGGTTGAAACCAACATTCTTTGAAAGTTGTAATTTCAAGTCAGTGACCCCTTTGGTGTGCCTATTCCATGGGAATAGGTTTCATCTACTAAAATAATAATAATAATAATAATAATAATAATAATAATAATAATAATAATAATATACAATTATGCACCTAACATACTTCTCGGTCACTCAATCAATCTTGTTTTATGGAAGTTGAATTGGAGATTTGAAATCCTTTGTGGCTCGTTCCATACACATTATTAATAATGTTAATCGTATTCATTTGTGCACCATTAAGCTAGGACTCTTTTTTACTAGATGATTTATTGTTAGGTCTGATATCAAATGGACCTCTTCTGATTCGTGTTTTGAAATTCTAACTTCCTTATTAGGTTATGATTTTCAGTCTGCTTTTTTCGCGAACCAGTCCACGATTGTCAGTCTGCCTTATTCGCGAACCCAGTTTTCCACAGTCGGCGATTTTCAGTCTGCCTTATTTTCAGTTCTGTCCATTTTTTCAGTAAACCAGTTCATGATTTTCAGTCTGCCTTTTTCGCGAACCAGTCGATGATTTTCAGTCTGCCTTATTCGCGAACCAGTCGATGATTTTCAGTCTGCCTTATTTGCGAACTAGTCCATGATTTTCAGTCTGCCTTATTTGCGAACTAGTCCATTTTATTCGCGAACTAGATGATTTTTGTCTATGATTTTCAGTCTGCCTTATTTGCGAACTAGTCCATGATTTTCAGTCTGCCTTATTCGCGAACCAGTCCAGTCTGCCTTATTCGCGAACCAGTCCATGATTTTCAGTCTGCCTTATTCGCGAACCAGTCCATGATTTTCAGTCTGCCTTATTCGCGGACCATTCCATGATTTTCAGTCTGTCTCATTCGCAAAACAGTCCCAGTCTGCGCTCTGCATCGAGAACACACCAATAGTTTAGTAAGGGATGTTGTACAAGCCATAAACCGACATTTTGGGGGTTGGGGGGCCGAGGCACTGGAACCCAGCCACATTGTTTATAGTCGGAGTGGCGACAGACTTTGTTCTCTAAGACCATAACTCTCCTCTGAACCCCTTCGGCTCCACTTGCAGTTTGGCAAGTCCTTTAAATCTGAATCCCCCCCCCTTCCCCTCCCCTGCATTCATTTCCTCCCTCGTACCTTCTCCCCTAAGCCATTTTTTCAATTATTAAAAGTGTAGTTAAAGTGAATGTCTTATTTTTTATTTTTATCGAATCCAGGAATGACCAGGTTTCGATTAATACTTTCCAATTCATAGAATCAAAACTCATAATTGTTAGTGATTGTAAATGTTTAAGAAATGAATGGATTGTAGCAAATTCATAATTTTTTTTTAAGTGAGTTCATTATTGATACAGCGCTATTGCTTTCCTGACAAGTTGTACGTGATTTAAATAGCACTGATTGCACCCCTTGAGAATTCAAAACAAAATGATTTTGAATGGGAGTAATAATTGTTACAAATTAAACGCTAATGCGTGGATTTTTTCTATCAGTTTAGTTTTAGCCATCAGGTTAAGTCTGTTTTACTTTGCTTCTAAAATCTGAATAATGCAATTGCTAAACAGATTCGGTAACTGCGGAAACTTATTATGTACACAGCCTTTGAAATATTCTTTGAATGCATGATGAAACGGATGCTCCCTCGTTGAAAACCTACTTTATCATCAGTGACAATCGGAAACCACTTGAAAACTATAAAAAATTGCTGTAAATTTTGTATTATTATTTTAGTAATAGTCGTGCTAACTTGATGCTGCCAAATATAACTGTGGAACAGTGGTAAAGGTGCTGCAGATATAATTGTGGAACAGGGATAAAGGTGCTGCAAATATAACTGTGGAACAGTGATAAAGGTGCTGCAAATATAACTGTGGAACAGTGATAAAGGTGCTGCAAATATAACTGTGGAACAGTGATAAAGGTGCTGCAAATATAATTGTGGAACAGGGATAAACGTGCTGCAATTATAACTGAAAGTGGTAAAGGTGCTGCAAATATAACTGTGAAACAGCAATAAAGCTGCTACAGATATAACTGGAACAGTGATAAAGGTGCTGCAAATATAACTGCGGAACACTGATAAAGGTGCTCCAAAGATAACTGTGAAACAGTGATAAAGGTGCTTCAAATACAACTGTGAAACAGTGATAAAAGTGCTGCAAATATAACTGGAACAGTGATAAAGGTAATGACAGTAATGTAAGTAACCATGATGTCTCTAGAAAGGGAATATCCTCGACGACCCTCTCCATCGTCCGGAAGTGACACTTATCACTTCGGATTCACTGTCATGCTTAATAACGCTGCCGAAGATGCTGGTTGTTCCGGCTTTTTATGGCATTTTGCGGCGAGGCTATAAAGCCCTAATGACTCTCTCTCTCTCTCTCTCTCTCTCTCTCTCTCTCTCTCTCTCTCTCTCTCTCGTGGTACATTTTAATTAAAGCCTTTTAGGTATAGTCTAGGGTTCCTTCTTCCTTCGACTTACACGAATATATACGGATGCATATTATTTTTGTTTGCAAACTAGATTGCGCGTATATTTGTGTTATTGATATAGATTGTAGCAGGTTTCTTCTTTGGACAAACGCGGATGAACTGCTGTTGGGTGTTGGTACGCGAAGACTTGAAGACTTGCGGTTTGTGATTTTTCAGAACACGTATCATTCTTAACGGTGCCTACTTCTATAATATATATCCCGTAGGGAGGTGGTACCGTTTGTGCAACTCACGTGGTGCACTGTAGGCATTATTTAAGGGTCTTTGCAGCGTCCTTTCGGCCTGTAGTTGCAACCCCTCTCATTTCTGTTACTGTACCTCCGTTCATATTCTCTTTCTTCCATCTGACTTTCCACCCTCCCCTAAAAATTATTTCCTAGTGCAACTGCGAGGCTTTCCTCCTGTTACACCTTTCAAACCTTCTTATCTCTCATTCGTACTGTCAGTTTCCCTTTCAGTGCTGAATGACCCCTCATCATAGGTCCCAGCGCTTGGCCCTTAGCCTAAATTCTATATTCTATTTTATACTATTCTATTCTATTCTAATGTTATAGTTCAGGCCTCAAGAAAAATGGAGCTGGTAATGAAAAGATCGACCCTCACCCCTAATAAGACGGTGAAGGATTTAAGGATAAGGAAAACGAGAAACTGGGTGAGAATACCAACAGATGAAAGCAGCGAGATTTTGTGTGGTGAATTTTTCCATTAAAAAAATGCAGATAAAGAAGTTAATTACGTTTATATCTAGTGTTCGATTTGATCGCGAAGTCCGGTATAATATTATAGTTTCTTCAAGATTCATTATCATCATTCAGGTTTAGGGTGTGTTTATACTGATAAGTTGATTTTTTATTCTTTTGTTGACTTTTATGTACTTATTTAATTTTTCCCTTTACAGGTATGTGGAGTATGGTGTTTTGCCGTGCTGTGGTAATGCAGTGGCCTGCTTTATTTTGATATGTGAGTACATATGCAGACATACCTTGTCTTTCTTATATATAAACGGTTTTGAATTTCTACAAGTGCCATCACACTCGCTGCAAAATTTATTTAAAGCCAAGTCTTCATGCTGGCCTTCTTTTTAGTTTTCTGTAAAATAAGACTATTGAGATGGCTTTATTTGTCCGTCCGCACTTTTTCTCTCCGCCCTCAGATCTTAAAAACTACTGAGGCTAGAGGGCTGCAAATTGGTATGTTGATCATCTACCCGCCAATCATCAAACATACCAAATTGCAGTCTTGTCGCCTCCAGTAGTTTTGATTATTTAAGGTTAAAGGGTCATATCAGCCACTGGCACCAGGCCGTAACTGACAGGCCACCAACTGAAAGTTTCATGGGCCGCCGCTGTGAGTTTCATACAGAAAACTGGATTGCGCCGAAGCGGCGCCTTTTTTTACTTTATTTTCCTTCCAAAATGGTTCCTTCTTCACAGTCAGAGTCCGCAACCTCAAGTTAGAATAATAAAAGCGTTGAAAAATGGCCAAGAGGTACATGGACTGAAAACATTTTTTGGTTTAACTTGAATTGATTCTAGTCTCTCTCTCTCTCTCTCTCTCTCTCTCTCTCTCTCTCTCTCTCTCTCTCTCTCTCTCTCTCTCTCTCTCTCTCTCTCTCATGTATGGAATATAATATAATAAATAATATAATATAATAAAACTTGTAAGGCGGAAAGATGAAAGATACTTTCCTTCCTATTTTTCTCAGTTTAGGGTCAATTGTTTATCAATTCCAATAAAGCCTGCTTTCTAAAATATTTCAGTTGCAGGGATAGATTAAAAAGAAAAATGTAAAAAGTATCGTATGTGTCGATGTTTCTGAGAAAGTAAGAAAGTGAAAAATAGTAATAGGAAAGAATTTTCTTCTTCTCTTTCCATTACTTTTTCCTCCTCCCAGTTTTAGGTTACCGCAATTTTGTTCGTTATCTCTCCCCACTATTTTCATTTCCTCTCTCTCTCTCTCTCTCTCTCTCTCTCTCTCTCTCTCTCTCTCTCTCTCTCTCTCAAGGTACACATTTATACACAAACATAGACACAGAGATGTGTATATTTGTATGTGTGATAGTGTTTGTGAAGTGATATAGTACATCTATGTACGAGTAGAACACTCCACTTCTGACAGCAAGGTTTAGGGAACATGAAACCTTAATTGAGTATATCGATACACAAATGCCATACGAGTGTATCGATACACAAATGTCAAAAGAGTGTATCGATACACAAATGCCATACGAGTGTATCGATACACATATACCATACGAGTGCATCGGCACACACATGTCATACGAGTGTATCGATACACAAATGCCATACGAGTGTATCGATACACGAATACCACACTACTGAAGTTAGGTCATGTGCTGAGATGAGCTTCTTTGATAAAAGGCTTTTATTGACCATATATATACTATAGAAAACTACCATTCGCTTGCCCCCACTGCCATTATGTTGAACAGAAAAATCTCTGTCGGTCAACTTTATCTAAAGTGTGTGCCAAGTTCCAAGAACAGGGATGACATATTACTGGTTGAGGAACATTTATCACTCGTTGAATGAAGTCTTTTGTCGTCCTTTTCATAGAATTCCTCCTCCTCCTCCTCCTCCTCCTCCTCCTCCACTCTTCTTTCTTATGAATCATCAGTGGTCCTCCCCAGCCCCTTCTTACATTAAACTCCAGCGTCTCTCATTCTTTCCCTATTCTTCCCCTTCCAACTTCCCCTTTTCCCACGTATCATTAATCGTTCCTGACACTGGCTCTGTCTCCCATCAATTAATCGTCTCAATTTTTTCCTGAACTAGGCTCTCCATTTTCCTAGCTCTGCTGAAATAGTTCTGTCTCCCTTTTCCTGAACTAGTTCTGTCTCCATTTTTCTGAACTAGTTCTGTCTCATTTTCCTGAACTAGCTCTGTCTCCCTTTTCCTGAACAAGTTCTGCATCCCTTTTCCTTAACTAGTTCTGTCTCCATTTTTCTGAACTAGTTCTGTCTCCATTTGCCTGAACTTGTTCTGTCTCCCTTTTCCTGAACTAGTTCTGTCTCCATTTTCCTGAACTAGTTCTGTCTCCATTTGCCTGAACTTGTTCTGTCTGTCTCCATTTGCTTTTCTGTGAACTAGTTTCTGTCTCCATTCCCTCTCCATTTTTCTGAACTAGTTCTGTCTCCATTTTCTCGAAACTAGTTCTGTCTCCATTTGCCTGAACTGTTCTGTCTCCATTTTCCTTTTCTTGAACTAGTTCTGTCTCCATTTTCCTGAACTAGTTCTGTCTCCATTTGCCTGAACTTGTTCTGTCTCCATTTTCCTGAACTAGTTCTGTCTCCATTTTCCTGAACTAGTTCTGTCTCCATTTGCCTGAACTTGTTCTGTCTCCCTTTTCCTGAACTAGTTCTGTCTCCATTTTCCTGAACTAGTTCTGTCTATGTCGAACTGCTCAAGTCTCTTCTTGTCGATGTTGAAATGAAGCAGTCGCAAGATTGGTCAAGCTGGCCATTTTGGCCAAGGTCATGGCCAAGGTCCTTGGATATGGCCACGGCTCGTGACGTCGTCAGCAACGTTCAGACGCCGTGCGACGTAGGACTTCCTGTCTTACAAGTGCTTCAGTATAATTCAAATTTTAGAGAAGGGTAGGGTTAAGGGTTCACATATTTTTATATGCTGTTGAAAAATGATTTGACAGATGATCATGCTATTGTCAAATACATATGTGTATATATATACATATATATGTATATATATATGTATACGAAATTTTTATCACACTGATTTATATACAATCATGAAGCTACAAATGTTTTTGGTATCTAATTCACGCTACTTTCAGGGGATGTTCCAAGTAGCCTGAATTAAGTATTAAAACAACATTTGTAACTTTATGATTATATATATATATATATATATATATATATATATATATATATATATATATATATATATACACACATATACTGTATGTATAATATATTTTTGTATATATATGTGTGTGCGCGCGTGTATTGGGGTGGATACCACGAGTTTATAAGATTGGGTAGATCTTATTTATTTTCTTTCTCTTTTTGTCCTCCCGCATTATAATGGCGCGTAATACATGATGATATTGACGTCTGCAAGTCTTCTTCATCTCGTGTGCTCATCTCCCCCGCCTCCATTATCGCTAGAAGAGATATGGCGCCGCCATACGCAGTTGCGCAGAAGGGAAGGAGGGGCGCAAGTAAAGATTTATTTTCGTCTGCGCTTCACATCCTCCTTCATCTCATTACAAGTGATGATGTTGCTGTATTGATGTTTGCTATGTTGGTGCAGCAGATTTTCAAAAGCTACCGGCAGAAAATGCATCCTCTTACGGTGCCCTAATTTTTTTTTTTTTTCTTTTTTTTGTAATATTCGATAATAAGCCAGCTCTTTTCTTGTATTATTATTATTATTATTATTATTATTATTATTATTATTATTATTATTATTATTATTATTATTATTAGAAGATGAAACCTGTTTATATGAAACAAGCCCACAAAAGGGGCCACTGATTTGAAATTCAAGCTTCCAAAGAATATTAAGGTGTTCTTTAGGAAGAAGTAAGAGGAGGTAAAGGGAAATACAGAAAGAAGAGATCTTGCTTATTAAAAAAGAAAAAAATACATGAATAAATTAATAAATAGATGAAAAATGTATTAAAATGCAAGGAGAATAGTATTACCTTAGTAATGCATTGCATCTTGGCTTGAACTTTTGAAGTTCCAGTTCCACATCCTCAGGGAGACTGTCCCACAGTCCAGCTGTGTGTGGAATAAAGGACCTCTGGAACTGTATATAAGTTCCAGCTAAAAAAATATAATGGTTTACTACACTATATCCTGACAGTATTTGAAGCGTTGTTTGGCTTGAATTGATAATCCATAGGTCCTGCATCACCTCATCGAACACAAAACTCCATGTCAGTGGTTTCTTCGTAATTCATAATTATTATAATTTTTATAAACCTCTGTTGGTGCACCTGTACTTTGCAGGATCTATCTATCTATCTATCTATCTATCTATATATTTGTCTGTCTGTCTGTCTATATAGAGATACAGATAGATTAAATAGATTATTAGATTCTGCAGAGTACAGGTGTACCATCAGAGGTTTATAATAATTGCGAAATCTTAATTTCTAAACCTTCAGCATTTTTCAATTTGCCGATTCCTCGAAGGTCTGTGTTTTCATCTTGAATCTTCAGAGAAACCATTCGGAGGACTAATTAAGCCTCTTCTTCAAAAACTCCCCAAGTTTCCCGAGACGTCTGTATTTTTTAAGGTTCATAAGCAAAATATGAAGAAAGCAGTGATATGGAATGTTATTCAAACACACACACACACACACACACACACACACATACATATATACACACACATATATATATATATATATTACTCTATATATATATATATATATATATATATACTATATAAAATAAATATATAAACGGAAACACTGGAGTGCTGCGATATATATAGTCCTTTGCTTAGCTATAAAGGACCCCAGCGTCATATAATATTTCCGATATATATATATATATATTCATATTTCCTTATTTTCGTGATTTTTTTTTTTTTTCGTTTTACTTGTCAGTGTAGCGGTGCCTTGCCTCCCTCTTCTTCGCTCAGTTGGAGAAATTTCCAACATTGGTCCCCCCGCCAGGCTGTGTGGTGAATCATCTTCTGAAGCCTTTCCAAGATGATCAGTCACAAGTTCCCTTCTCGTATTCCACTGGGATATTCATCATGTTCCTTCGTCAGCCAAGCGTACAGAAAAGTCCTGTCGGTAAAAGCACGATGTCAAAGCTTTCAAAATCCCCATGATTTCGAAATCAGTCGGCAGTTGGCACTCCAGAGATTTATCCCCGAAGTCTGTCGGTAAGAATTATTTTGACGATATATGTCAGTAAATCCCCGTAGGGGGGTTAGTGCCGTTAGTGCACCTTATGCGGTGCACTGTAGGCATTGCTCAAGGTTCTTTGCAGCGTCCCTTCGGGCCCTAGCTGCAACCCCTTTCATTCCTGTTATTTTGCCACCGTTCATAAGCCTCTCTTCCATATTACTTTCCACCCTCTCCTAACAATTTTTTCTAATTGCGACTGCCAGGTTTTCCTCCTGTTACACCTTTTAAAACCTTTTTACTGTCAGTTTCAGCGCTGAGTAACCTCATAGGTCCCTGCGCTTGGCCTTTGGCCTAAATTCTATATTCTGTTCTATTCTGTGTCAGTAAATGACCTCCTCAGAGAATTGTTTCCAAAACAAGTAGTAGGTGACGTTTGATATTATTTCCTTATTACAGTCGATCAATAAATAACGTTTGGTGTCTTTGATTATCATCTTCGCGTGATTAAGCTTCTCCTGACGACCGTGAAGACGGGCGAGGTCGATATATAATTAGCTTCATTGATTAGGAAACCTTCTCAGGAGGGACATGCGTGAAGTTTTTGTGGAAGAAGGGAATATAAGTGTTTTCTTTGCATGTGTCCTTTTTTATATTTACTTTTATTAATATCTTACAGATTGTTCCTGTATGTAGTTGCTTCTAGCGTCACTATGAGATTTTTGGAGATAGATACTTAGGAAAATAAACGTAGATGTAAAGCTTATGGTTTGATGGTTTTAGTTTTCTGTAAAAGAAAACTATTGCGATGGCTATATGTCTGTCCGTTCGCACTTTTTCTGTCCGCCCTCGGATCTTAAAACTACGAGGCTAGAGGGCTGCAAATGGGTTTGTTAATCATCCACCCTCCAGTCATCAAACATACCAGATTGCAGCCATCTAGCCTCAGTAGTTTTTATTTGATTTAAGGTTAAAGTTAACCATGATCGAGCGTCTGGCAACGCAACAACACAGGACACCACGGCCGGCTGAGAGTTTCATACAGGATTATGCGCTGTACAGAAAACTCGTTTTTTGCTAGTTTTCACTTGTTATGGAATCTGGATTTTAGCATAAAAAATTTCATATGTATTCTTCAGAGATATTCACTATGGCCCGAGAATGAACTAATAGACAGCACATGATATTGGAATAGATTCCATTTCGTCTGCCCGGAATGCAAAGTAAATCTTCTCCATGACGGAGCTTAGGGAGAAATAGTGAACGTTAGAGTTGGTGGAGAGAATGGAGACACCTTTTGTTACCATTTGATGATCTTATGAGCCCCGCCTTTTGTTTGGCATTGAGCCAAACAGTTAAGGTTCCCGTTTGGCGGGGCGTAGTAAAAATATCTTCTTAAGAGAGAGTTGAAGCTCACCAGTGAATAGAAGTATTAACATAGAGTGTGAATATTTTAGAATACTTCCAGAGACAGTAATTAATTATTATTATTATTATTATTATTATTATTATTATTATTATTATTATTATTCAGAAGATGAACCATTATATCAACAAGCCCACAAAAGGGGCCATTGACTTGGAATTCAAGCTTCCAAAGAATATGGTGTTCATTAGGAAGAAGTAACAGAAGGTAAAGGGAAATGCATAAAGAAGAAATCCCACGTATTTAAAAAGAAAAAAAAATTAATAAATAGATAAAAATGTAATAAAATGCAAGGAGAACAGTATTAGGGTAGTATTGCATTGCATCTTCGCTTGAACTTCTGAATTTCAAATTGCATGCATCCTCTGGGAGTCTGTTCCACAGTCCAACAGTGTGAGGAATAAAGGACCTCTGGAAATGAGAAGTTCGACAGCGAACAGCGAAAGAAATTGAAACGTAGATTAAATGATGGAAGGAAATATTTCTTTGAGACGGGAGGAAGCGTGTGAAACGGGGTAGAAACAATTCTGAGAAGAAATCAAAACAAATCATGTGGATGAAACGTGATTAAATTGGATATGAAACCGAACGGAAATTCCTAAACTGAGAATTAAAGTTTCGGAATGAAAGCTTTTAATTTTACTGCCTGTCTCATGATCAGTTTGAGTGGATGAAAAAAATCAGGCCCCTTGTCTGAAAATTCCTACATTATTGTCTTTGGCAGATGTCTTTAATGAGCGTTTTGCTGTAAAATTCTACATATTGTGTTCCCTAAAGACTGGGGGAATTTTAGTTTTTCCTCCTCCAGTTTTCCATCTGTCTGTCTGTCTTCGTTCGTCTGTCCATTCTTCTGTCTGTGTATCCATCCATCAGTCCGTTTTTCACGCCTAGTTTGTCTTAAACGACTAAGTGATTCCGTTCAAACTTGGTATAAGGTAGGCCAACATGCAAAGAAACAGAAGCATCCGACGTTCACTGAGGTCCTCTCCAGCTATACGAAAAAGTAATTATAAAGACTTTTCAAAGAAGTAAAAAGTAAAAACAAAGCAGAAAGAAAAAAATAAAAGCAATTGTAAACTCTCAGTCTGGGAAAAAAATAAAAGAGCAAATGAAAACTGTCAGTCTGGGGTGGTCTTCCAAGGGTATCTTCATTTCTTGAAGGCGTCTTCTTGTTGTATAAGTAATAGAGTCGTTTTCTGGCCGAAGGAGCAGTTTTCCCTAAAATATCTAACTGCTGCAGATTGCCTGTTATGCATATTAAGCGAAATGTGAAAATGTCTTCGAAGTTGAATGCCTTGTTTCCGTGAAAAGTATCCATTTGTCTAATGAATGCCCCCTCTGTTATTCTTCTTTTATTGGTATCTTTCCTTGTCAAAGGAAATTTTAATGGTCTGAATCAAGACAGTGGTTGGCTGCGGCACTGTTACTGACACCGTTCCTACTTGGATTGTTTTGTTCAGCTATTCTGACTGAGCAATCTCTTCCAGTCTCCCCGACGTAGACTTGAGTACAATCTTCACAAGGTATTGTGTGGACGCCAGAATTTAATTCAAGATTCTTAACAGAATTGTTGCAAAGCTTCTTTTTTTTTTTTTTAACGAGTTTTTAAAGGTGAAAACTGAATCAGTTTTCATTTGATCAGAAATCCTGTTAGTTTTTTCAGGATTACCAAATCTGTGGAATAAGTCAACTTTTAAAACATTTTAGAAGTTCAGCCGGGTTTTATTACTTTTGTTACAGAATGACCTTTTTGGCGGTAAATAGAGCTTTGGAAATAAATGTCGTGTATATGACGACTGACTAATGGTTCATGTATGTGATCAATCTCTCTCTAAAAGCCGAGGGTCACAAACCCCTGAAATTACATTTTTCTTCGCAAAGGTTGAATGATTAGGAAAGTAATGCACGTAAGTCTGTGAGTGTGTGAGCTTCCTATATACTTGAAATGCGTATTGATTACCCGACTGTATACTTCAACGTCTGGAAATAACAAAATGCCATTGGTTTTACACGTTTTTATTTTACTTGACTTCTGCGTTTGTTTGTCTGTTTGGGTCACAACTTGTAACTCATTATTCGACCCGTTCCCTTCGTCCGATGGACTTGGAATGTTGGCATTTTAATAAAAGCGTGTTTAAAATGTTATTTTAATTTTTTTTTTATTCAGCACTATAATCACTACAGGGGGAAAGGCTACGAAGTGCTGTAAAGCTCATCATTATGGTGAAATATTGCTAAAATATCGTCAACGCAACAAATCCCTAAAAGACGTAAGTTTAGGGGATTGATGATAATTCAGCCTCGATGTATTTCATATGCAGATTATAGCAATTACTGGAGACAGAAGCGAGCCGAATTTTTATTGGTATATTTTGCTTTCAAAATTTAAAATGGCAGACGCGACGCGAACCCTCACTAATTCGAGGAATGTTTAATTGGAAGTTGATTTTCCGAACGTTTTCTTTCTAAAAATGAGAAAACATCGCTTAATGGTTTTGCCTAAAGGGCTTTAGTCCGTCCGCAACTTTTCTGTCCGCCCTCAGATCTTAGGAACTACTGAGGCTAGAGGGCACCAAATTGATATGATCGAGCCTCAGTAGTTTTTAGTGTATTTAAGGTTAAAATTAGCCATGATCGTGCGTCTTGCACCGCTATAGGTGCCAACAACACAGGCCACCACCGGGCCGTGGGTGAAAGTTTTATGGACCGCGGCTGAGATTTATATGGGTCGTGGGCGAGAGTTTCGTACAGCATTATACGCTGTACAGAAAACTCGATTGCGCCGAAGAAACTTCGGCGCATTTTTTACTTGTTTGTTTTAGGAGAGTTGTGCCCTTGGGGTTCTGATCTACACTTGACTTAAAACTTCACTGATGAAGCCCTTTCAGGTGATACGAGGGCCTGTGATTTCGTGACCTTGACCTTAGTCTTTATAATTAAAATTAAATGTCATCGGGGCCACAAGATGTGTTTCACAAACACATCTTTTAAGGGGAAAATTGCAGGAGTTATTAAGTTTTACTAAAACTTAAGTAGTCTTAACATTTCTCCAGTCGCCAAATTTCGTAGGAGGCTGTTGGTCGGGGACCGGTAGGGGTACATGTATTGCTTAAGCAATACTCAGTAAATGCTAGTTTCTTTCATTTTGTAGATTGGCTTAACTTATATTTCATCCTTTTACAGTTTTTTCACAAGTTTACTATTTACCTCATACTTAATCTCATATAACACGATTTTTTGAGGTTTGGTATCTTGTCTTGTTTTCTGTTACCAAAAGGATACGAACATTATGTAAAAATATGCAAATGTGTTAGTTTTTATTTCAAAGTGAATGAATGACTGGAGATGAAACAAACTGTACTTGAAGTGAAGTCGATTTGAGTTTGAACAAGTAAGAAATGCGCCGAAGTTTTTTCAATCGAGTTGTCCGTACAGCGTATACTTTCACCCACTGTCCGGTGGTGGACCGTGTTGTTGGGACCTATAGCAGTGCCAGACGCACTGATATGACTAACTTTAACCTTAAATAATATCAAAACTACTGAGGCTACAAGGCTACAATTTGGTATGTTTGATGATTGGCAGGTGGATGATCAACATACCAATTTGCAGCCCTCTAGCCTCAGTAGTTTCTAAGATCTGAGGGCGGACAGAAAAAGTGCAGACGGACAGACAAATAGCCATCGCAACAGTTCTCCTCTACAGAAAGGTAAAATGTAAGTCGGTTTTCTTAAACCTACCCAACAGAACAATTTTTGAAGAATAGACATGACATAGCTCTCTCTCTCTCTCTCTCTCTCTCTCTCTCTCTCTCTCTCTCTCCTCTCTCTCTCTCTCTCTCAAAAGTCACATTGTAACAGTAAATTCCGAAAAAAAGCATTTTCAGTTAACTTAATCAGTCGGCAAAACAGACCAAAATAAGACATAAGTACAAAACCCACTGCGCCGGTAACGGTACTTTCAATTAGTCACGGCGAAGGAGAGATCAAAGTCCTTCAACTTTTCAGCGATTTTGCAACATGGAAATGCAATTTACCGTAAACGAGAGAGAGAGAGAGAGAGAGAGAGAGAGAGAGAGAGAGAGAGAGAGAGAGAGAGAGAGAGATAATAGCCGCAAACAGCCGTGAAATGCAAGACAACACATGGGAAGGTTGCATCAGTGACATTATAAAAAAAAAAATACTTGGATAAATGTTGCCACTTACTAAAAAAAAATGGCCCACTGCATGGATTCTCGCTCAAAATTGTCGAGACCCAAACTCCCCTAATTAATCTTTCTTAAACCTCCGTGCATCGAATCTTTTCTTCTAAACTCTCTCTCTCTCTCTCTCTCTCTCTCTCTCTCTCTCTCTCTCTCTCCGACCAGCTAAAAACTTTTGGAGCATAAGGGATGCCTTTTTGAGGCCGCTCTAAAAATAGACTTAAAAGTGAACCACATTTATGCTACGAGACAGTAGGCTTCAAGAACGAGACAAAAGCGGCAGGCAGAAATTGTGCATGTTCATTATGTGTATATGAGGAGGTTATAATAAAACAAAATGAATAAAAGTATATATATATATATATATGTTATATATATATATATATATATATATACATATATATATGATACATATATATATATATATATATATATATATATATATATATATATATATATATATATATATATATATATATATTATATAATAGCTTTAAATACAGCCATAATATACATTGCTTATAATAGTTTTTAAAAATACAGCCATGCTGCCAAACACTACTGAACGCGAACCCTGTCGCATTCATAGGAAAAGATGTAATTGACACTTGCTTGCATGACCAAGCAGCGATCTTTATCATTTTCCGTATAATTGAAAAATATTTAGATTATTCATAAGCAGGCTGTTTGTTAAAATCCTCGCAATGGTCCCTATCCAGAACGCTTTTGCAGTCCCCTGTAAATACGGCGTAATATTTATTTGCGGACTATTTGAATACATAACAAATCCAAGAAATATGTGCGTTACAGTAGGAGCAAACAAATAAAATAAAATGGGGAAAATGAAATTAGAATAATAGATACTGAAATGGAATTTAACATGCAATTCCAAATAGCTATTCCAAATAACCACACCGCCGCAAAGAGTCAACACAAACAACAACAAAGCACAAGAAGGAATTGAGAGAAGAACAAAGGAAGAAGTCGGACCACCGGCAGCCTCGGTCGTTTCTTTTCTGTCCTTTGACAAAGGGGGGGGGGCTTTGACAAAGGGAGGCTTCCTTTGACAAAGGATCATGCGGAATTCCTGGTGTCCAGCCGGTGAGCGTAAAGACAAAAGCGCCTGAATGTAATAAAAGTCAAACTTTACGGCCAGCGTTTAAGGTCTGCTACATATGTGCACGAAGTTTTTGTTACAAAATATATACAAGTTAATACTTCGGACTCGCTTGCACATGGTCGGAAAAGAACACATGCTATATAAACACACAAAGAAGTTGGTGACATTGGTGATAACGGTTGTCACTTTACCGTCAGGTCCTAAGAAGAAAAAAGAATAGACCGCTTCATATATTTAAAAGCCAGTAAAGTCGACTGGTATGATGTATGTCCGATCTGTTCAGAAATATCAAAACATTCGGATACTTTTTCAATATTTTTGTAACTTATTAATTGATTATCTTTTTCTTCAGATGCCGTCTGCATATCAGTTTTGATAATGTATGATTGATGTATTTATCACTTATTCATAATATATTTTATATTATTAACAAGCTTTATTGTTAATAAAATTTCCTCAGGAAATGAAATGAAGCTTGATTTCTTAATTAACATAACTTCCCTTTTAATGTTTCACGCTTATAATCTTCAGGATATCAAAATGCAAAATATATTCTTTCATCTTCTCTTATTCTGCATTATTCATTATCCTATTATGTGAATACAAAGAACAATATCAATGTGAAAAATGAACGGCTATTCAAATTTATTTATTACCTAATATGTATTTTATTAAAGACTCCTAATATGTTTATTCTAATTAAAATATCAATGTGAAAAATGAATGCATAAAAAAAGCATAGAAATTAGCATAGACCAAATGACTGCTCAGCGAGCTAGAAAATGTGACGATAATTACTTGGACAGCATTTATTAGACGCCAGTTTAATGAACCCAGGTCATTCATAGTGTTCATATATGAATGTGAAGAAGAAGCTTTTGACCAGAAATTATATCGGAGCTCTAGGTCCTTAAGGCATCCGCCGATTTGATGTGGTCACTTATACTCAGCCGAGACAAAGTACTAAATAGAGTGAGATTCTTTTTAATATTTATTTTATTTCAATTTTATCCTGCAAGTAGTTGTTGTCTTGCAGCTTCAAAAGTACTTGTTGGTCTTTTGTTTTAATATACAGCCCTCAAAATATATATATATTATTTGTTCTGGGTTATTCTATTATATTATATATATATATGATATATATATATATATATATATCACTCTCAAAGAAGGCATCGTGTAATTCCATACAAAAATGGGAATAAAAGCCTTAAAAGAAAAAGAATATAAAGAAGAAGATATATATATATATATATATATATATATATATATATATATATATATATATATATATATATACATATATGTATATATATGTATGTTATATATATTATATATATGATAATTTACTTTATAGTTGTAAACATGCCTGGAGGGAGACGAAAGTTAAGCAGTAAGGAATCATTAGGGGAATACTGTGAGCATGGTCTAAGGTACTGCCTACATCACTGCGTAATTTTAATTTCATTAACCTTCCTAGGTTGAATCAACAGAAGCTCTCTTCTTAGTATAGGGGGCTAGCGCCGTCATGGCACATCACGGGGTGCACTGTAGGTATTACCAAAGGTTCTTTACAGCGTCTCTCTGGCCCTTAGCTGCAACCCCTTTCGTTTCTTTTACTATACCTCCATTCATATTATCTTTCTTCCACCTTGCTATCCACCCGCTCCTAACAACCTTTGTATTGAGAATGAATGGAAATTAGGCTTAGTTGGTGAGTTACTTAACTACCAGTCTGGTCTTTTTGTTCAGTTTTTCCTTCATTTGTAAGTTGAATTCATTGCACTGTCGTTGGGTATAGTCTTCCGTTTTATCATTCCTCTGTACATCGGGTTACTTTTCAATTATTCCTGTATATATGTCTTTTTAACTGACCATCCAGTCATAAAGCCCTCATTGGGAGTAAGGTGGTTCCGTTCTCACCCACTCTGGGTTGGCCGCGAGTTCGGAATCTCCGACCGGCCAGTGAAGAATAAGAGGAATTTATTTCGGTGATAGAAATTGGCTTCTCAAGCGGAATGGGTTCGGATTCCTACAGTAGTTGTAGGTCCCGCAAGCTAGGTAACGAATTGCCCTAGCCACGTAAAATAAATCTAATCTGGCCAGCCCTCTAGAGAGCTGTTAATCACCTCAGTGGTCTGCTTAAACTAAAGATATACTTAACTTTTTTTCATAGTGGGTAGTGCCGTCAGTGCACCTCATGCGGTGTACTGTAGGCACACTTATAAGTTCTTTGCAGTTGTCCCTTCATTCTAGTCCTAGCTGCAACCCCTTTCATTCCTCTTACTGTCCTCATTTCATTTTCTTTTGTCCATTAACTTCCCACCCTCTCCTAACAATTGTTTCAAAGTGCAACTTTTAGGTTTTCCTCCCGTTATACCTTTCAAACATCTCTATTCTCAATTTCCCTTTCAGCGCTGAATGACTCGACAGGTCCCAGCGCTATTCCTTTCCCAAAATTCCATACTCCTCCTTCCCTCTCATCTCGGCACTTCATATAATCCCACGGGTGTCTCGGTCTGTATATCTTTGTAGAGTTATTGTTCAAGTCGTTGTATCTCAGTTACTTTCTCCTGGACCCTACAGTTTAGTGGCCCCGAGTTGAAGCCTCCCTACCTCCCTCCCTCATGCTTGACAGATTTGAGTGGCAACCCGACTCAACGGCCTTGGGATGTAGGGGTTTTGAGGAGCCCCGTGGTTGTAGCTTGGATGGGGAGGGTCCTCCTTCCTCGTTCCATCATGAGTTTTCTGCGGCTTCTTGGGCATTGTGCATCAGTACGACCTTTAAATTGTAAGCTTTAAGTGAGTGAAATAAATGCAAAGTTAAGGCATCTGAAGAGAAAGGTTATCAGCTTAGTAAATGCCAAGTAAAGGCCTTAGAAGAAAAAGATTATCAGCTCAATAAATACAAAGTTAAGTCCTCAGAAGAAAAAGATTATCAGCTCAATGATTGCAAAGTATTACCAGGTATACGAGCATAACAGGACGACTGAACTTCATAGTTTTGAGACGCGAACGATAAGACGAACTATTAATGTTAAACAGGAAAGAATATATTTTTCAAAAGTGTGGCCCTTATGGGTGAGTTCGTATTGGGGTGGAAGACCGCTCCATCACATCGTTTCTTTGTGGAATTGGCAAATTTTTCATTTCTTTTGGAAGGGTTGTGGATTGGGTGGTCTTTGGTGATGGGGATAATGGTAATGGCGGTTAATGAGGTCAATGAGAATAGGAAGAGAGAAGTAAAGTGTATGAAAAATAATGACTGGTAACACCGTCACATGACACCCTCGCTCTCTCTCTTTCCAGGGGAAATTACGTCCACTTCCCCTTTTCGTAATGAAACTTTTTTGTTTTTAACAAATGAAGGCTTGTGCGTCCTTTGCATTACCAAGCAGTCCTACTAATTAGTTAAGCTCCGCATCTTTTTTTTTATTATCTTCCTTAGTATTTGGCTTTTGGGGGATTCAGCTGCTCCACGCATCGTGCTTGCAAACACTGGATTAAATTCGTTAGCCAGAACGTTTAGCGGACGGTCAGTTAAGCGAGATGCAGATATATATGTGTGGTGGAACTGGAAGAGTCACATACATCTATGTTTGATGGGAGGGTTAATTGTTTTTTATACTTCATATTTAGTTTTTTGTTTTACTTTTATATTCCGTTGCTTGCACTGTCAACTGTTTTGTTCGGATTTAAAACATTTTTATTAGTGTTCGCGTATGTTTTTTATGGTTGTTTTATGCGTGGTGAAAGTTAGTCGCATCTATGTATGATGGGAGAGGTACTTTTTTTTTTATTCCTCTTCATATTTACTTTTTTTTTTTTTTTTTATTTTACTTTTATATTCCGATGCTGCATTGTCGATTGTTTTGTTTGGATTTAATTTTTTTTAGGTAATGTTCGCATGTCTTTTTTTATGGTTGTTTTGGCTGTGTGATTTTAATGAATTTGAGGCACTGGCGACTCCAGGAGTGTGTTTTACTTAATAATCGTCTTGCAGTTACAAATTGAGTTAATCTGATTATCTAGAGAGAGAGAGAGAGAGAGAGAGAGAGAGAGAGAGAGAGAGAGAGAGAGAGAGAGAGAGAGAGAGAAAAGCTCAAAAGTTCCTGTGACGGGATGGCCGACCTTGCCTCAGGCAAGGATCGCCTTGTTTCTTTTCACCAACGAACTACTCCCACTTCCCTATAATATACCCCCTCCCCCCTCTCCCCCGTCAGTTCCCTCCTCTCCTGTGTCCCATCGGAGCCTCACTCATCCAAATCCCTGTTGTAGAATTGAAATTCCTGTTGTAGAATTCAAATTCCTGTAGTGGAAGTAAAATTTCTGTAGTAGAATTCAAATTCCTGTAGTGGAAGTCAAATTCCTGTAGTAGAAGTCAAATTTCTGTTGTTGAATTCAAATTCCTGTAGTGGAAATCTGAAATTCCTGTGTAGAAGTAAATGCATGTAGAATCCTTGTAGAATTCCAGATTCCCTGTAGGAAGTCAATTTTTGTTCTAGAAGTCAAATTCTGTTGAAGTCAAATTCCTGTTGTGGAAGTCGTCACGGTAAACGGATTCCAGCCAGTGACGCGGCATTTCTCAGCGGAAGAATTCGGCCCCTTCTCACTAGGTTTATTAGCACCAGAACAGGATGAGATATTTGAAGCAAATGAATAATAGAATCACATCTCGAAGAAATCAGATCAATCACGAGTGGATTATTTGTCTTTAAAGAGAGTTGAAGAAAAACTGAAATTGTTTGGTTATAACAACCTAAATTATATCATTGCCGTTACAAGAAAATTATAGAAAAGCAAGCAATTAGCTTCAGGAGAGTATTAAGAAAAATATAATTCTGCAAGAGAATGTACCACTAAGAAAAATGTTTAGTTTTCCTTACCCTTAAAAGTACTAGTGGTTGTTTACACCGATACGGATGCTTATAGGTATCCCTAATGTCACCCCTGCCCATGTGGTTGGCAAGGCCGCGCCGGAATTCCCGCCGCCAGGTCTTTGTCCACCCATGTGAACCCGCCGGTTTCTCTTCCCCGTAGGTACCCCCGGCCGGTTCTGCCCGGTCCTCTCAATGAGAACAGGGTTTCGTGGACTAATGGAGACCATTCTTCAGGCTGAAAGTGAATAACGCTTTGATTTTAACCACAATAACTCAGATAACACTTGTGTTCTCTCTATATATATATATATATATATATATATATATATATATATATATATATATATATATATATATATATATATATATATATATACACATACATACATATATACATTACATATACATACACACACATATATATATATATATATATATATATATATATGTATGTGTGTGTATTATGTATGAATGTATATGTATAATATTACTGTGATTAATATCATTGTAGAGTTTGCTATTTTCAATTTTCGTATCTAACCTTCTAGACCCGGCTTCTGTAACCACCCAAGGTCCCTAGCTGGAAATTAATTGTATGCAGGCTGTTTTCTTAATTGTTATCATTTTTTGTTTGTGTTTATTTTGCTATTCTCAATATTATTACAGTCATTACTATTATTATGAATACTATTTTTTATCCTTCTTCAGCAATGTGGGTATTCTGATTTATCGTTTTTTTATCATGTTATGTTTGTATCTAATTGTGTATTCTTTGTCTGTGCTTTGTGTATTTATTCCATGTATATACAGTATATTAAATAAAGGATGATATATATATATATATATATAAATATATATATGTATATATATATATATGTGTAAATATATATGTATATATATATATATACAAATACAGTATATATATATATATATATATATATATATATATATATATATATATATATATATATATATATATATATATATATATATATATATATATATAGAGAGAGAGAGAGAGAGAGAGAGAGAGAGAGAGAGAGAGAGAGAGAGAGTTTAGTTGTTTTTATTTTTATGTGTATGTTTTGGTTGTAGAATGGGGACGGCATTTGCAGGAAAATAGCTTTCAAAAAATTTTTTTTTTTTTTTTTTTAGTTTTTGTCCGGAAATTGTTATACCTTTGTAAACTACCGTTACCTATGAGTCACTCTTCGGTATTTGATCATTGGATTGCTTACCAAGGTTGTATTGAGTTACAAAGAGTTGCGGATTTTCCCCTTATCTATGATAATAAAATCCGAGTGGATCCTTCTTGTTTGTCGCCCCGGGTCGGGCGGGGTAGGTAGGGGATCGGGATGGTATGGGAAACATGACACATCCACCATCCTCCTGCAAACCTGTTTGTTCGCCCAGGTAGGGGCGGGGTAGGCAGGGGAGACATGACACATCCACCCTCCTCCTGCAAACCTTTTTGCCCGCCCTGGGTAGGAACAGGGTAGGTAGGGGGATCGGGAGGTTAGGGGAGACATGACACATCCACCCTCCTCCTGCAAACCTGTTTGCCCGCCCTGGGTAGGGAAGGGGATTGGGAGGGTAGGGGAGACATGACACATCCACCCTCCTCCTGCAAACCTGTTTGTCCGCCCCGGGTGGGGACGGGGTAGGTAGGGGGATCGGGGGGTAGGGGAGACATGACGGGGAGCGCCGGGTTCCAGTGCAGCGTAGCGCGTGCCATCAAGCTCGTTGGGAAAACAATCCGGAAGTTTGGTCTGCTTTGTAAGGTCGTGTAAGCGCTCTATATCATGAAGTTCACGTGAAAGTTACTCTGTATTGAATGGGTTAGTAAAGAAAATTCTTGCATACTGAACACTTTTTGCCGAGAGAGTGAGGCGGTGCTTTCATTTTACTGAAGAAAATCGCTATTTAAAGCTCAGACAAATGCTTGGAACGATTTTATAAAAAAAAAAAAAAAAAAAACAGTGATATTTATATACAGCTCAGAGAAATGCTTGGAACGATTTTTAAAAAAAAGTAGGAAGGTAAAAAAAGAAATATTTAAAGCGCAGATAAATGTTTGGAACGATTTTATAAAAAAAAAAAGTAAGGTAAAAAAGTAGGGAGGTTTTGTATAAAAAAACAATTTTAAAGCTCAGAGAAATGCTTAAAAAAAAAATACAAAAATACAAAACGAACCTCTTCCTGGTATCATGTATCCTTCGTAGAGGAACATGCAGTTGTATGTTACACACAGGTACATAACAGAGTTACATTCCTAACCCAGTATTACATGCCTTTTGACATATTCGTTTTGTCGCCGCTGTATAAATTTTCAGATGTGCTGCAGGCTTTAGGTGAGGGTAGCAGAAATGATACACCTAACTGCATTTATTAAATTTTCAATTGGCTTTTGTTGTAAACAGGTAAGTGGAACGAATGTTTTTATCTGGGAATACTACACTAACTGCATTTATCAAATTTTCAATTGGCTTTTGTTGTAAACAGGTAAGTGTAACGAATGTTTTTATCTTGGAATACTGAGAGAATGACTAATGCATAATTTCTCATGCTGAATTATTCCAAATCCTAATTAGAGTAATGACTTTTGGTCGTGTAATTCGTCATTCTGTCTCACTCTTCTGCGAGTATTTAAGTGGAGAAGTGTAAGTTCATTACGTGGTGATAATCCAAGGACAGCGTAATCATTCGATCACACCTGGAGCTCGATTCTCTCTCTCTCTCTCTCTCTCTCTCTCTCTCTCTCTCTGGATCTACGAAGGAAGGAAGGAAGGCAGGAAGAACGCCCATCCCATGTCATCATTGATTGCCTTTTAGAAATAGCGTATAGATCGATGACTGTCCCCGCCCGGGATATCTCGTGTTTCCTTTTGTGAGGTCAGAACCCTCCCCTCCAACCCCCCAAAAATATAACCCCCTCCCCTCCCCTACCTCCCCAGACTCCCTCTTCTCTCCATTCTCTCAGGCACACCCTAATTTCCCTATTTTCTTGCCGTCGAAAGGCCGCACTTTCTCCTTCCTACTTTTTCCATTCCTTGGTGGAGAGCCCTGCTCGCTTGCGGCCCTGGTTCCTTGCTTTGACTGCTCGCTCCCAATTGAGAGTTTTCCGCAGTGTTTTTGTCCTTCCCTGGTCTCTTGCTGGAAGGGGTTCTGAACTGGAATACACGGTCGTTTACCAACATTTCTTGCTCATCTTTTTTAGTTTTCCGTAAGAGAAAACTATTGAGATGGCTATTTGTCTGTCTGTCTGTCCGGACTTTTTCTGTCCGCCTTCAGTTCTTAAAAACTACTGGGGGCTAGAGGGCTGCAAATTGGTACGTTGATCATCCACCTTCTAATCATCAAACATACCGAATTGAAGCCCTCTAGCGTAAATAGTTTTTATTTTATTTAAGGTTAAACTTAGCCATGATTTTGCGTCTGGCACCACTGTAGGTGCCAGCAACACAGACCACCACCGGTTCATGGGTGAAAGTTTCATGGGCGTTGACTGAGAGTTCATGGGCCGTGGCTGAGAGTTTCATGCAGCATTATACGCTGTGCAGAAAACTCGAATGCGCTGAAGAAACTTCGGTGCATTTTTTGCTTGTATTTTTAACTTGTATTTTTAACTTGGTTATCAGTTTGTATGTGTTGTATGCGTTTGGACCAGGTGGGGAAGTATAGTTCATTTTGTGGGGAAAATCCAAAGACAGTGTAATCATTCGATCAAACCTGGAGCTGGATTCTCTCTCTCTCTCTCCTCTCTCTCTCTCTCTCTCTCTCTCTCTCTCTCTCTCTCTCTCTCTCTCTCGTATGGACTGATTTTGACGAGAATTGCTGCAAATGTATTGTATTTTCATTTTTCAGGGATTGCTTTTCTGTGTTTGACAGCAATGAAGTGTAATTAGATAAAATAGTTTCTGGCTTCTTTCTGTGTCTAGGTCTTGTAATTACTTTTTTTATGTAAACTCACATGGTCGTAACACGTTGGCTTTCGTTCCTTTTACCGTACCTCCGTTCATATTCTCTTCCGTTTTACCTTCCACCATCTCCTAACAGTTGATTCATAGTGCAACAGCGAGATTTTCCTCCTGTTCCACCTTTCAAACCTTTTACTGTCAATTTCCGTTTCATCGCTGAATGACCTCATAGGTGCCAGTACTTGGCCTTTGGCCTAAATTCTGTATTCCATTACAACACATTCGCTTTCAGCTAAAGAGAATGTAATATATTATTTTTTTATGTTTTAAGATTGCTGATTTCCACTACAATGGGCATGAAAGGGCTATATTCATTAGATACTATATTCATTAGATACTGAGTCATTCCTTTACAAAATTCCTTTTAGTCTCCAAGCTCTCCTCGCAACAACTCTCTCGAGAGAAAATGAACTCTCTTTGAAATTCCTTTTCCCAAAATCGATTAGGCCCTCAATATTGTCACGGCGGCATTCTGTCTCCATACAATAGTGTGTGGTTCAGTTTTAGGTCACGTAGGCGCACCTTCAATACATAATTTCGAAAAGGTTCCTATGAATATCTCTGATACTATTCTG